>NW_027285168.1:0-111448 GCF_040894005.1 Engystomops pustulosus | reverse complement strand
GTTATAGGCTTGCCTAAAGAAATGGGTTTTAAGAGCACGTTTGAAACTTTGGAGGTTAGGTATTAGTCTGATAGTCCAGGGCAGAGCATTCCATAGAATTGGTGCAGCTCTAGAGAAGTCTTGGAGACGCGAGTGGGAGGTCCGCACTAGGGTAGAGGTTAATCTAAGATCACTGGCGGATCTAAGAGCACGGGTTGGGCGATAGACTGAGATAAGAGAGGAGAGGTAGGGGGGTGCAGCATTATACAGAGCTTTATGGATGAGGGTTATTATTATTTTAAACTGTATTCGAAAGGAGACTGGCAGCCAGTGCAGCGACTGGCATGAACTGTAAGCATACATGGTCCCCTTATCAAACGAGCTGTGTCAGGCAGAATTTTGGGTTGTTTTCATGGCTTCCATGTTAACTTTGTCGCCACCCTGCTGTGTAATCCACAAAATATACTGGCAAACTTTTATCATGTACCGATATTATTTGAGCGCTTCTTGCTCACCTCCTTTGGTTCCTCTCTGACACCCATTGGTTTGAAGCCTGAGTCCAATTAGGGTATGTCGCCATGCCACTCTCTAGCCTGCTGCCGCTGCCTCTGCCTCTGCATGCCGTCCCCTATAGTGTCAGGGTCAATTATTGGATGTTTTACATGCTATCTAGCTTCATTCTGTCACTCTGTCATGGCCATGCTGTTGCCCATAATTTCGGCATAATGGTGCGATTAAGCAGCCTCAGAGGCATCCATGCATGCTGCCCCTGCTGTTTCCTGTCCATTTCCGTGGTGTTTCCATCCTTTTCTGAGGTTCCCAGGTGTTTGGCCAAGCTTCCCTGTGCAGAGCCTTGGTCCCCTTGAAAAATGCTCGAGTCTCCCATTGACTTCAATGGGGTTCGTTATTCGAGACGAGCACTCGAGCATCGGGAAAAGTTCGTCTCGAATAACGAGGAGTACCCGAGCATTTTAGTGTTCGCTCATCTCTAGTCTTAATACATGAAGGGGTTTGCCCATTAAAGAAAATGCTCAAATTTTAAAACAATAAAGATCATTTTTAACTCCATACGTTACAATTTTACTCAGTTTTATTGCTGTCTTAGTTCCTATTACTCAGTGATGGTCAGTTCAATTCTAGAGACACATCATGATTCCTCTGTGCTATGATATGCTGTGTGCTGACAATGTAGTTAAATTATCACAGTCCAGGTTTATATACACTTTCATTCAGCTTCTGAACATTCACTAGTATATAATACATAGAAAGAAAGATGATACAGATTAGAGATGAGAGATGAAGATATCAATGAGATGCATATTACACATGACATTCTCAGCTCTACTATCAAAGCCATAACAGCTCTGCTATATACCTCCCTCCCCTTGGATAAAGACCTTCTCTGCCTGTGGCTTGTAGATTTACCCTCCTCAGGATGTGTTGCTTGCCGGCAGGAAGTCTGTGCACGAGATCGTCCTGGAATGCAAGGGTGGGGGCTAGAGGCAGAGAGCAGCCAGTGCTGCATCAGACAGGAAAACAATATGTCCTCCTGACCCTAAAGTCATAAGATTTAGGGTCGGCACCAGGGGCAACTGAAATTGTGTACACCAGGACTGATAGAGACAGGTTGGAATTATATCTGTGAAATGCTGTATTTTTGTGTTATTTTTTTAGGCTACATTCACTCTACCGTTGCCCGCTGTACCATAGCACGGCGGCCACACAGCGGTGCCGGGGAGAGGAGGATGAGGAGGGGGAGGACAGGACAAGGTAAGGGAGGGGAGAGGAGAGAACAGGTGAGGAGAGGGACAGGGTGAGCAGAAGAGGAGGATGAGGAGGAGGGGAGGACAGGACAAGGTAAGGGAGGGGAGAGTAGAGAACAGGTGAGGAGGAGAGGGACAGGGTGAGCAGAAGAGGAGGATGAGGAGGGGGAGGACAGGACAAGGTAAGGGAGGGGAGGGGAGAGAACAGGTGAGGAGAGGGACAGGGTGAGCAGAAGAGGAGGACGAGGAGGGGGGAGGACAGGACAAGGTAAGGGAGGGGAGAGGAGAGAACAGGTGAGGAGAGGGACAGGGTGAGCAGAAGAGGAGGATGAGGAGGGGGAGGACAGGACAAGGTAAGGGAGGGGAGAGGAGAGCACAGGTGAGGAGAGGGACAGGGTGAGCAGAAGAGGAGGAGGAGGGAGGACAGGTCAAGGTAAGGGAGGGGAGAGGAGAGAACAGGTGAGGAGAGGGACAGGGTGAGCAGAAGAGGAGGACGAGGAGGGAGGAGGACAGGACAAGGTAAGGGAGGGAGAGAACAGGTGAGGAGAGGGACAGGGTGAGCAGAAGAGGAGGACGAGGAGGGCAGGACAAGGTAAGGAAGGGGAGAGGAGAGAACAGGTGAGGAGAGGGACAGGGTGAGCAGAAGAGGAGGACGAGGAGGGGGGAGGACAGGACAAGGTAAGGGAGGGGAGAGGAGAGAACAGGTGAGGAGAGGGACAGGGTGAGCAGAAGAGGAGGACGAGGAGGGGGGAGGACAGGACAAGGTAAGGGAGGGGAGAGGAGAGAACAGGTGAGGAGAGGGACAGGGTGAGCAGAAGAGGAGGATGAGGAGGGGGGAGGACAGGACAAGGTAAGGGAGGGGAGAGAACAGGTGAGGAGAGGGACAGGTGAGCAGAAGAGGAGGATGAGGAGGGGGGAGGACAGGACAAGGTAAGGGAGGGGAGAGGAGAGAACAGGTGAGGAGAGGGACAGGGTGAGCAGAAGAGGAGGATGAGGAGGGGGGAGGACAGGACAAGGTAAGGGAGGGGAGAGGAGAGAACAGGTGAGGAGAGGGACAGGGTGAGCAGAAGAGGAGGATGAGGAGGGGGAGGACAGGACAAGGTAAGGGAGGGGAGAGAACAGGTGAGGAGAGGGACAGGGTGAGCAGAAGAGGAGGACGAGGAGGGGGGAGGAAAGGACAAGGTAAGGGAGGGAGAGGAGAGAACAGGTGAGGAGAGGGACAGGGTGAGCAGAAGAGGAGGATGAGGAGGGGGAGGACAGGACAAGGTAAGGGAGGGGAGAGGAGAGAACAGGTGAGGAGAGGGACAGGGTGAGCAGAAGAGGAGGATGAGGAGGGGGGAGGACAGGACAAGGTAAGGGAGGGGATAGGAGAGAACAGGTGAGGAGAGGGACAGGGTGAGCAGAAGAGGAGGACGAGGAGGGGGGAGGACAGGACAAGGTAAGGGAGGGGAGAGGAGAGAACAGGTGAGGAGAGGGACAAGGTGAGCAGAAGAGGAGGACGAGGAGGGGGGAGGACAGGACAAGGTAAGGGAGGGGAGAGAAAAGGTGAGGAGAGGGACAGGGTGATCAGAAGAGGAGGATGAGGAGGAAGAGGACAGGACAAGGTAAGGGAGGGGAGAGGAGAGAACAGGTGAGGAGAGGGACAGGGTGAGTATAAGAGGAGGATGAGGAGGGGGAGGACAGGACAAGGTAAGGGAGGGGAGAGGAGAGAACAGGTGAGGAGAGGGACAGGGTGAGCAGAAGAGGAGGATGAGGAGGGGGAGGACAAGACAAGGTAAGGGAGGGGGGAGGAGAGAACAGGTGAGGAGAGGGACAGGGTGAGCAGAAGAGGAGGATGAGGAGGGGGAGGACAGGACAAAGGTAAGGGAGGGGAGAGGAGAGAACAGGTGAGGAGAGGGACAGGGTGAGCAGAAGAGGAGGACGAGGAGGGGGAGGACAGGACAAGGTAAGGGAGAGGAGAGAACAGGTGAGAAGAGGGACAGGGTGAGCAGAAGAGGAGGATGAGGAGGGGGGAGGACAGGTCAAGGTAAGGGAGGGGAGAGGAGAGAACAGGTGAGGAGAGGGATAGGGTGAGCAGAAGAGGAGGACGAGGAGGGGGGGAGGACAGGACAAGGTAAGGAAGGGGAGAGGAGAGAACAGGTGAGGAGAGGGACAGGGTGAGCAGAAGAGGAGGACGAGGAGGGGGAGGACAGGACAAGGTAAGGGAGGGAGAGGAGAGAACAGGTGAGGAGAGGGACAGGTTGAGCAGAAGAGGAGGATGAAGAGGAGGGAGGACATGACAAGGTAAGGGAGGGGAGAGGAGAGAACAGGTGAGGAGAGGGACAGGGTGAGCAGAAGAGGAGGACGAGGAGGAGGGAGGACAGGACAAGGTAAGGGAGGGGAGAGGAGAGAACAGGTGAGGAGAGGGACAGGGTGAGCAGAAGAGGAGGATGAGGAGGGGGGAGGACAGGACAAGGTAAGGGAGGGGAGAGGAGAGAACAGGTGAGGAGAGGGACAGGGTGAGCAGAAAAGGAGGAGGAGGACAGGACAAGGTAAGGGAGAGGAGAGAACAGGTGAGGAGAGGGACAGGGTGAGCAGAAGAGGAGGATGAGGAGGGGGGAGGACAGGACAAGGTAAGGGAGAGGAGAGGAGAGAACAGGTGAGGAGAGGGACAGGGTGAGCAGAAGAGGAGGATGAGGAGGGGGAGGACAGGACAAGGTAAGGGAGGGGAGAGGAGAGAACAGGTGAGGAGAGGGACAGGGTGAGCAGAAGAGGAGGACGAGGAGGGGGGAGGACAGGACAAGGTAAGGGAGGGGAGAGGAGAGAACAGGTGAGGAGAGGGACAGGGTGAGCAGGAGAGGAGGATGAGGAGGGGGAGGACAGGACAAGGTAAGGGGGGGGGGAGGAAAGAACAGGTGAGGAGAGGGACAGGGTGAGCAGAAGAGGAGGATGAGGAGGGGGGAGGACAGGACAAGGTAAGGGAGGGGAGAGGAAAGAACAGGTGAGGAGAGGGACAGGGTGAGCAGAAGAGGAGGATGAGGAGGGGGGGACAGGACAGGACAAGGTAAGGGAGGGGAGAGGAGAGAACAGGTGAGGAGAGGGACAGGGTGAGCAGAAGAGGAGGACGAGGAGGAGGGAGGACAGGACAAGGTAAGGGAGGGGAGAGGAGAGAACAGGTGAGGAGAGGGACAGGGTGAGCAGAAGAGGAGGACGAGGAGGGGGAGGACAGGACAAGGTAAGGGAGGGGAGAGGAGAGAACAGGTGAGGAGAGGGACAGGGTGAGCAGAAGAGGAGGACGAGGAGGGGGGAGGACAGACAAGGTAAGGGAGGGGAGAGGAGAGAACAGGTGAGGAGAGGGACAGGGTGAGCAGAAGAGGAGGACGAGGAGGGGGGAGGACAGGACAAGGTAAGGGAGGGGAGAGGAGAGAACAGGTGAGGAGAGGGACAGGGTGAGCAGAATAGGAGGATTAGGAGGGGGGAGGACAGGACAAGGTAAGGGAGGGGGGAGGAGAGGACAGGTGAGGAGAGGGACAGGGTGAGCAGAAGAGGAGGATGAGGAGGGGGAGGACAGGACAAGGTAAGGGAGGGGAGAGGAGAGAACAGGTGAGGAGAGGGACAGGGTGAGCAGAAGAGGAGGAGGAGGAGGGGGGAGGACAGGACAAGGTAATGGAGGGGAGAGGAGAGAACAGGTGAGGAGAGGGACAGGGTGAGCAGAAGAGGAGGATGAGGAGGGGGAGGACAGGACAAGGTAAGGGAGGGGAGAGGAGAGAACAGGTGAGGAGAGGGACAGCGTGAGCAGAAGAGGAGGACGAGGAGGAGGGAGGACAGGACAAGGTAAGGGAGGGAAGAGAACAGGTGAGGAGAGGGACAGGGTGAGCAGAAGAGGAGGACGAGAAGGGGGAGGACAGGACAAGGTAAGGGAGGGGAGAGGAGAGAACAGGTGAGGAGAGGGACAGGGTGAGCAGAAGAGGAGGACGAGGAGGGGGGAGGACAGGACAAGGTAAGGGAGGGGAAAGGAGAGAACAGGTGAGGAGAGGGACAGGGTGAGCAGAAGAGGAGGATGAGGAGGGGGGAGGACAGGACAAGGTAAGGGAGGGGAGAGAACAGGTGAGGAGAGGGACAGGGTAAGCAGAAGAGGAGGACGAGGAGGGGGGAGGACAGGACAAGTAAGGTAAGGGAGAGGAGAGAACAACAGGTGAGGACAGGGTGAGCAGAAGAGGAGGATGAGGAGGGGAGGACAGGACAAGGTAAGGGAGGGGAGAGGAGAGAACAGGTGAGGAGAGGGACAGGGTGAGCAGAAGAGGAGGATGAGGAGGGGGAGGACAGGACAAGGTAAGGGAGGGGAGAGAACAGGTGAGGAGAGGGACAGGGTGAGCAGAAGAGGAGGATGAGGAGGGGGGAGGACAGGACAAGGTAAGGGAGGGGAGAGAACAGGTGAGGAGAGGGACAGGGTGAGCAGAAGAGGAGGATGAGGAGGGGGGGAGGACAGGACAAGGTAAGGGAGGGGAAAGAACAGGTGAGGAGAGGGACAGGGTGAGCAGAAGAGGAGGATGAGGAGGGGGGAGGACAGGACAAGGTAAGGGAGGGGAGAGGAGAGAACAGGTGAGGAGAGGGACAGGGTGAGCAGAAGAGGAGGATGAGGAGGGGGGAGGACAGGACAAGGTAAGGGAGGGGAGAGGAAAGAACAGGTGAGGAGAGGGACAGGGTGAGCAGAAGAGGAGGAGGGGGAGGGGGGAGGACAGGACAAGGTAAGGGAGGGGAGAGAACAGGTGAGGAGAGGGACAGGGTGAGCAGAAGAGAAGGATGAGGAGGGGGGAGGACAGGACAAGGTAAGGGAGGGGAGAGAACAGGTGAGGAGAGGGACAGGGTGAGCAGAAGAGGAGGATGAGGAGGGGGGAGGACAGGACAAGGTAAGGGAGGGGAGAGAACAGGTGAGGAGAGGGACAGGGTGAGCAGAAGAGGAGGATGAGGAGGGGGGAGGACAGGACAAGGTAAGGGAGGGGAGAGGAAAGAACAGGTGAGGAGAGGGACAGGGTGAGCAGAAGAGGAGGAGGGGAGGGGGGAGGACAGGACAAGGTAAGGGAGGTGAGAGGAGAGAACAGGTGAGGAGAGGGACAGGGTGAGCAGAAGAGGAGGACGAGAAGGGGGAGGACAGGACAAGGTAAGGGAGGGGAGAGGACAGGTGAGGAGAGGGACAGGGTGAGCAGAAGAGGAGGACGAGGAGGGGGGAGGACAGGACAAGGTAAGGGAGGGGAGAGAACAGGTGAGGAGGAGAGGGACAGGGTGATCAGAAGAGGAGGACGAGGAGGGGGGAGGACAGGACAAGGTAAGGGAGGGGAGAGAACAGGTGAGGAGAGGGACAGGGTGAGCAGAAGAGGAGGATGAGGAGGGGGAGGACAGGACAAGGTAAGGGAGGGGAGAGAACAGGTGAGGAGAGGGACAGGGTGAGCAGAAGAGGAGGACAGGACAAGGTAAGGGAGGGGAGAGGAGAGAACAGGCGAGGAGAGGGACAGGGTGAGCAGAAGAGGAGGAGGGCGAAGAGGTGGGAGGACAAGACAAGGTAAGGGAGAGGAGAGAACAGGTGAGGAGAGGGACAGGGTGAGCAGAAGAGGAGGACGAGGAGGGGGGAGGACAGGACAAGGTAAGGGAGGGGAGAGGAGAGAACAGGTGAGGAGAGGGACAGGGTGAGCAGAAGAGGAGGATGAGGAGGGAGGAGGACAGGACAAGGTAAGGGAGGGGAGAGGAAAGAACAGGTGAGGAGAGGGACAGGGTGAGCAGAAGAGGAGGACGAGAAGGGGGGAGGACAGGACAAGGTAAGGGAGGGGAGAGGAGAGAACAGGTGAGGAGAGGGACAGGGTGAGCAGAAGAGGAGGACGAGGAGGGGGGAGGACAGGACAAGGTAAGGGAGGGGAGAGGAGAGAACAGGTGAGGAGAGGGACAGGGTGAGCAGAAGAGGAGGACGAGGAGGGGGGAGGACAGGACAAGGTAAGGGAGGGGAGAGGAGAGAACAGGTGAGGAGAGGGACAGGGTGAGCAGAAGAGGAGGACGAGGAGGGGGAGGACAGGACAAGGTAAGGGAGGGGAGAGGAGAGAACAGGTGAGGAGAGGGACAGGGTGAGCAGAAGAGGAGGATGAGGAGGGGGAGGACAGGACAAGGTAAGGGACGGGAGAGGAGAGAACAGGTGAGGAGAGGGACAGGGTGAGCAGAAGAGGAGGAGGATGAGGAGGGGGGAGGACAGGACAAGGTAAGGGAGGGGAGAGGAGAGAACAGGTGAGGAGAGGGACAGGGTGAGCAGAAGAGGAGGATGAGGAGGGGGAGGACAGGACAAGGTAAGGGAGGGGGGAGGAGAGAACAGGTGAGGAGAGGGACAGGGTGAGCAGAAGAGGAGGATGAGGAGGGGGGAGGACAGGACAAGGTAAGGGAGGGGATAGGAGAGAACAGGTGAGGAGAGGGACAGGGTGAGCAGAAGAGGAGGACGAGGAGGGGGGAGGACAGGACAAGGTAAGGGAGGGGAGAGGAGAGAACAGGTGAGGAGAGGGACAGGGTGAGCAGAAGAGGAGGACGAGGAGGGGGAGGACAGGACAAGGTAAGGGAGGGGAGAGGAGAGAACTGGTGAGGAGAGGGACAGGGTGAGCAGAAGAGGAGGATGAGGAGGGGGAGGACAGGACAAGGTAAGGGAGGGGATAGGAGAGAGCAGGTGAGGAGAGGGACAGGGTGAGCAGAAGAGGAGGATGAGAAAGGGGGAGGACAGGACAAGGTAAGGGAGGGGAGAGAACAGGTGAGGAGAGGGACAGGGTGAGCAGAAGAGGAGGACGAGGAGGGGGGAGGACAGGACAAGGTAAGGGAGGGGAGAGGAAAGAACAGGTGAGGAAAAGGGACAGGGTGAGCAGAAGAGGAGGACGAGAAGGGGGGAGGACAGGACAAGGTAAGGGAGGGGAGGGGAGAGAACAGGTGAGGAGAGGGACAGGGTGAGCAGAAGAGGAGGACGAGGAGGAGGGAGGACAGGACAAGGTAAGGGAGGGGAGAGGAGAGAACAGGTGAGGAGAGGGACAGGGTGAGCAGAAGAGGAGGATGAGGAGGGGGAGGACAGGACAAGGTAAGGGACGGGAGAGGAGAGAACAGGTGAGGAGAGGGACAGGGTGAGCAGAAGAGGAGGAGGATGAGGAGGGGGGAGGACAGGACAAGGTAAGGGAGGGGAGAGGAGAGAACAGGTGAGGAGAGGGACAGGGTGAGCAGAAGAGGAGGACGAGGAGGGGGGAGGACAGGACAAGGTAAGGGAGGGGAGAGGAGAGAACAGGTGAGGAGAGGGACAGGGTGAGCAGAAGAGGAGGACGAGGAGGGGGAGGACAGGACAAGGTAAGGGAGGGAGAGGAGAGAACTGGTGAGGAGAGGGACAGGGTGAGCAGAAGAGGAGGATGAGGAGGGGGAGGACAGGACAAGGTAAGGGAGGGGATAGGAGAGAACAGGTGAGGAGAGGGACAGGGTGAGCAGAAGAGGAGGATGAGAAAGGGGGAGGACAGGACAAGGTAAGGGAGGGGAGAGAACAGGTGAGGAAAGGGACAGGGTGAGCAGAAGAGGAGGACGAGGAGGGGGGAGGACAGGACAAGGTAAGGGAGGGGAGAGGAAAGAACAGGTGAGGAGAGGGACAGGGTGAGCAGAAGAGGAGGATGAGGAGGGGGAGGACAGGACAAGGTAAGGGACGGGAGAGGAGAGAACAGGTGAGGAGAGGGACAGGGTGAGCAGAAGAGGAGGAGGATGAGGAGGGGGGAGGACAGGACAAGGTAAGGGAGGGGAGAGGAGAGAACAGGTGAGGAGAGGGACAGGGTGAGCAGAAGAGGAGGATGAGGAGGGGGAGGACAGGACAAGGTAAGGGAGGGGAGAGGAGAGGAGAGAACAGGTGAGGAGAGGGAGAGGGACAGGGTGAGCAGAAGAGGAGGACGAGGAGGGGGAGGACAGGACAAGGTAAGGGAGGGGAGAGGAGAGAACAGGTGAGGAGAGGGACAGGGTGAGCAGAAGAGGAGGATGAGGAGGGGGAGGACAGGACAAGGTAAGGGAGGGGAGAGGAAAGAACAGGTGAGGAGAGGGACAGGGTGAGCAGAAGAGGAGGATGAGGAGGGGGGAGGACAGGACAAGGTAAGGGAGGGGAGAGGAGAGAACAGGTGAGGAGAGGGACAGGGTGATCAGAAGAGGAGGATGAGGAGGGGGAGGACAGGACAAGGTAAGGGAGGGGAGGGGAGAGAACAGGTGAGGAGAGGGACAGGGTGAGCAGAAGAGGAGGACGAGGAGGGGGAGGACAGGACAAGGTAAGGGAGGGGAGAGGAGAGAACAGGTGAGGAGAGGGACAGGGTGAGCAGAAGAGGAGGATGAGGAGGGGAGAGGACAGGACAAGGTAAGGGAGGGGAGAGGAGAGAACAGGTGAGGAGAGGGACAGGGTGATCAGAAGAGGAGGATGAGGAGGGGGGAGGACAGGACAAGGTAAGGGAGGGGAGGGGAGAGGAGAGAACAGGTGAGGAGAGGGACAGGGTGAGCAGAAGAGGAGGATGAGGAGGGGGGAGGACAGGACAAGGTAAGGGAGGGGAGAGGAGAGAACAGGTGAGGAGAGGGACAGGGTGAGCAGAAGAGGAGGATGAGGAGGGGGAGGACAGGACAAGGTAAGGGAGGGGAGAGGAGAGAACAGGTGAGGAGAGGGACAGGGTGAGCAGAAGAGGAGGGTGAGGAGGGGGGAGGACAGGACAAGGTAAGGGAGGGGAGAGGAGAGAACAGGTGAGGAGAGGGACAGGGTGAGCAGAAGAGGAGGACGAGAAGGGGGGAGGACAGGACAAGGTAAGGGAGGGGAGGGAGAGAACAGGTGAGGAGAGGGACAGGGTGATCAGAAGAGGAGGACGAGGAGGAGGGAGGACAGGACAAGGTAAGGGAGAGGAGAGAACAAGTGAGGAAAGGGACAGGGTGAGCAGAAGAGGAGGACGAGGAGGAGGGAGGACAGGACAAGGTAAGGGAGAGGAGAGAACAGGTGAGGAGAGGGACAGGGTGAGCAGAAGAGGAGGACGAGGAGGGGGAAAGACAGGACAAGGTAAGGGAGGGGAGAGGAGAGAACAGGTGAGGAGAGGGACAGGGTGAGCAGAAGAGGAGGACGAGGAGGAGGGAAGACAGGACAAGGTAAGGGAGGGGAGAGAACAGGTGAGGAGAGGGACAGGGTGAGCAGAGGAGGAGGACGAGGAGGGGGAAAGACAGGACAAGGTAAGGGAGGGGAGAGGAGAGAACAGGTGAGTAGAGGGACAGGGTGAGCAGAAGAGGAGGATGAGGAGGGGGGAGGACAGGAAAAGGTAAGGGAGGGAGAGGAGAGAACAGGTGAGGAGAGGGACAGGGTGAGCAGAAGAGGAGGACGAGGAGGGGGGAGGACAGGACAAGGTAAGGGAGGGGAGAGGAGAGAACAGGTGAGGAGAGGGACAGGGTGAGCAGAAGAGGAGGATGAGGAGGGGGGAGGACAGGACAAGGTAAGGGACGGGAGAGGAGAGAACAGGTGAGGAGAGGGACAGGGTGAGCAGAAGAGGAGGATGAGGAGGGAGGAGGACAGGACAAGGTAAGGGAGGGGGAGAGGGACAGGGTGAGCAGAAGAGGAGGATGAGGAGGGGGAGGACAGGACAAGGTAAGGGAGGAGAGAGGAGAGAACAGGTGAGGAGAGGGACAGGGTGAGCAGAAGAGGAGGATAAGGAGGGGGAGGACAGGACAAGGTAAGGGAGGGGAGAGGAGAGAACAGGTGAGGAGAGGGACAGGGTGAGCAGAAGAGGAGGACGAGGAGGGAATAGGACAGGACAAGGTAAGGGAGGGGAGAGGAGAGAACAGGTGAGGAGAGGGACAGGGTGAGTAGAAGAGGAGGACGAGGAGGAGGGAAGACAGGACAAGGTAAGGGAGGGGAGAGAACAGGTGAGGAGAGGGACAGGGTGAGCAGAGGAGGAGGACGAGGAGGGGGAAAGACAGGACAAGGTAAGGGAGGGGAGAGGAGAGAACAGGTGAGGAGAGGGACAGGGTGAGCAGAAGAGGAGGACGAGGAGGGGGGAGGACAGGAAAAGGTAAGGGAGGGGAGAGGAGAGAACAGGTGAGGAGAGGGACAGGGTGAGCAGAAGAGGAGGACGAGGAGGGGGGAGGACAGGACAAGGTAAGGGAGGGGAGAGGAGAGAACAGGTGAGGAGAGGGACAGGGTGAGCAGAAGAGGAGGATGAGGAGGGAGGAGGACAGGACAAGGTAAGGGAGGGGAGAGGAGAGGGACAGGGTGAGCAGAAGAGGAGGATGAGGAGGGGGAGGACAGGACAAGGTAAGGGAGGAGAGAGGAGAGAACAGGTGAGGAGAGGGACAGGGTGAGCAGAAGAGGAGGACGAGGAGGGGGGAGGACAGGACAAGGTAAGGGAGGGGAGAGGAGAGAACAGGTGAGGAGAGGGACAGGGTGAGTAGAAGAGGAGGATGAGGAGGGGGAGGACAGGACAAGGTAAGGGAGGGGAGAGAACAGGTGAGGAGAGGGACAGGGTGAGCAGAAGAGGAGGACGAGGAGGGGGGAGGACAGGAAAAGGTAAGGGAGGGGAGGGGAGAGAACAGGTGAGGAGAGGGACAGGGTGAGCAGAAGAGGAGGATGAGGAGGGGGAGGACAGGACAAGGAAAGGGAGGGGAGAGGAGAGAACAGGTGAGGAGAGGGACAGGGTGAGCAGAAGAGGAGGACGAGGAGCGGGGAGGACAGGACAAGGTAAGGGAGGGGAGAGGAGAGAACAGGTGAGGAGAGGGACAGGGTGAGCAGAAGAGGAGGGGGAGGACGGGGAGGACAGGACAAGGTACGGAAGGGGAGAGGAGAGAACAGGTGAGGAGAGGGACAGGGTGAGCAGAAGAGGAGGATGAGGAGGGGGGAGGACAGGACAAGGTAAGGGAGGGGAGAGGAGAGAACAGGTGAGGAGAGGGACAGGGTGAGCAGAAGAGGAGGATGAGGAGGGAGGAGAACAGGACAAGGTAAGGGAGGGGAGAGGAGAGGGACAGGGTGAGCAGAAGAGGAGGATGAGGAGGGGGAGGACAGGACAAGGTAAGGGAGGAGAGAGGAGAGAACAGGTGAGGAGAGGGACAGGGTGAGCAGAAGAGGAGGACGAGGAGGGGGGAGGACAGGACAAGGTAAGGGAGGGGAGAGGAGAGAACAGGTGAGGAGAGGGACAGGGTGAGTAGAAGAGGAGGATGAGGAGGGGGAGGACAGGACAAGGTAAGGGAGGGGAGAGAACAGGTGAGGAGAGGGACAGGGTGAGTAGAAGAGGAGGATGAGGAGGGGGAGGACAGGACAAGGTAAGGGAGGGGAGAGGAGAGAACAGGTGAGGAGAGGGACAGGGTGAGCAGAAGAGGAGGAGGGGGAGGGGGGAGGACAGGACAAGGTACGGGAGGGGAGAGGAGAGAACAGGTGAGGAGAGGGACAGGGTGAGCAGAAGAGGAGGACGAGGAGGGGGGAGGACAGGACAAGGTAAGGGAGGGGAGAGGAGAGAACAGGTGAGGAGAGGGACAGGGTGAGTAGAAGAGGAGGATGAGGAGGGGGAGGACAGGACAAGGTAAGGGAGGAGAGAGGAGAGAACAGGTGAGGAGAGGGACAGGGTGAGCAGAAGAGGAGGACGAGGAGGGGGGAGGACAGGACAAGGTAAGGGAGGGGAGAGGAGAGAACAGGTGAGGAGAGGGACAGGGTGAGTAGAAGAGGAGGATGAGGAGGGGGAGGACAGGACAAGGTAAGGGAGGGGAGAGAACAGGTGAGGAGAGGGACAGGGTGAGCAGAAGAGGAGGACGAGGAGGGGGGAGGACAGGAAAAGGTAAGGGAGGGGAGGGGAGAGAACAGGTGAGGAGAGGGACAGGGTGAGCAGAAGAGGAGGATGAGGAGGGGGAGGACAGGACAAGGAAAGGGAGGGGAGAGGAGAGAACAGGTGAGGAGAGGGACAGGGTGAGCAGAAGAGGAGGACGAGGAGCGGGGAGGACAGGACAAGGTAAGGGAGGGGAGAGGAGAGAACAGGTGAGGAGAGGGACAGGGTGAGCAGAAGAGGAGGGGGAGGACGGGGAGGACAGGACAAGGTACGGAAGGGGAGAGGAGAGAACAGGTGAGGAGAGGGACAGGGTGAGCAGAAGAGGAGGATGAGGAGGGGGGAGGACAGGACAAGGTAAGGGAGGGGAGAGGAGAGAACAGGTGAGGAGAGGGACAGGGTGAGCAGAAGAGGAGGATGAGGAGGGAGGAGGACAGGACAAGGTAAGGGAGGGGAGAGGAGAGGGACAGGGTGAGCAGAAGAGGAGGATGAGGAGGGGGAGGACAGGACAAGGTAAGGGAGGAGAGAGGAGAGAACAGGTGAGGAGAGGGACAGGGTGAGCAGAAGAGGAGGACGAGGAGGGGGGAGGACAGGACAAGGTAAGGGAGGGGAGAGGAGAGAACAGGTGAGGAGAGGGACAGGGTGAGTAGAAGAGGAGGATGAGGAGGGGGAGGACAGGACAAGGTAAGGGAGGGGAGAGAACAGGTGAGGAGAGGGACAGGGTGAGTAGAAGAGGAGGATGAGGAGGGGGAGGACAGGACAAGGTAAGGGAGGGGAGAGGAGAGAACAGGTGAGGAGAGGGACAGGGTGAGCAGAAGAGGAGGAGGGGGAGGGGGGAGGACAGGACAAGGTACGGGAGGGGAGAGGAGAGAACAGGTGAGGAGAGGGACAGGGTAAGAAGAAGAGGAGGACGAGGAGGGGGAGGACAGGACAAGGTAAGGGAGGGGAGAGAACAGGTGAGGAGAGGGACACGGTGAGCAGAAGAGGAGGACGAGGAGGGGGGAGGACAGGACAAGGTAAGGGAGAGGAAAGAACAGGTGAGGAGAGGGACAGGGTGAGCAGAAGAGGAGGACGAGAAGGGGGGAGGACAGGACAAGGTAAGCGAGGGGAGAGGAGAGAACAGGTGAGGAGAGGGACAGGGTGAGCAGAAGAGGAGGAGGGGGAGGGGGGAGGACAGGACAAGGTACGGGAGGGGAGAGGAGAGAACAGGTGAGGAGAGGGACAGGGTGAGCAGAAGAGGAGGACGAGGAGGGGGAGGACAGGACAAGGTAAGGGAGGGGAGAGGAGAGAACAGGTGAGGAGAGGGACAGGGTGAGCAGAAGAGGAGGACGAGGAGGGGGGAGGACAGGACAAGGTAAGGGAGAGGAAAGAACAGGTGAGGAGAGGGACAGGGTGAGCAGAAGAGGAGGACGAGAAGGGGGGAGGACAGGACAAGGTAAGGGAGGGGAGAGGAGAGAACAGGTGAGGAGAGGGACAGGGTGAGCAGCAGAGGAGGACGAGGAGGGGGAGGACAGGACAAGGTAAGGGAGGGGAGAGGAGAGAACAGGTGAGGAGAGGGACAGGGTGAGCAGAAGAGGAGGATGAGGAGTGGGAGGACAGGACAAGGTAAGGGAGGAGAGAGGAGAGAACAGGTGAGGAGAGGGACAGGGTGAGCAGAAGAGGAGGATGAGGAGGGGGAGGACAGGACAAGGCAAGGGAGGGGAGAGAACAGGTGAGGAGAGGGACAGGGTGAGCAGAAGAGGAGGATGAGGAGGGGGGAGGACAGGACAAGGTAAGGGAGGGGAGAGGAGAGAACAGGTGAGGAGAAGGACAGGGTGAGCAGAAGAGGAGGATGAGGAGGGGGGAGGACAGGACAAGGTAAGGGAGGGGATAGGAGAGAACAGGTGAGGAGAGGGACAGGGTGAGCAGAAGAGGAGGCGGAGGAGGGGGGAGGACAGGACAAGGTAAGGGAGGGGAGAGGAGAGAACAGGTGAGGAGAGGGACAGGGTGAGCAGAAGAGGAGGACGAGGAGGGGGGAGGACAGGACAAGGTAAGGGAGGGGAGAGGAGAGAACAGGTGAGGAGAGGGACAGGGTGAGCAGAAGAGGAGGACGAGGAGGGGGGAGGACAGGACAAGGTAAGGGAGGGGAGAGGAGAGAACAGGTGAGGAGAGGGACAGGGTGAGCAGAAGAGGAGGACGAGGAGGGGGGAGGACAGGACAAGGTAAGGGACGGGAGTGGAGAGAACAGGTGAGGAGAGGGACAGGGTGAGCAGAAGAGGAGGATGAGGAGGGGGAGGACAGGACAAGGTAAGGGAGGGGAGAGCACAGGTGAGGAGAGGGACAGGGTGAGCAGAAGAGGAGGGGGAGGAGGGGGAGGACAGGACAAGGTAAGGGAGGGGAGAGAACAGGTGAGGAGAGGGACAGGGTGAGCAGAAGAGGAGGGGGAGGAGGGGGAGGACAGGACAAGGTAAGGGAGGGGAGAGAACAGGTGAGGAGAGGGACAGGGTGAGCAGAAGAGGAGGAGGGGGAGGGGGAGGACAGGACAAGGTAAGGGAGGGGGGAGGAGAGAACAGGTGAGGAGAGGGACAGGGTGAGCAGAAGAGGAGGACGAGGAGGGGGGAGGACAGGACAAGGTAAGGGAGGGGATAGGAGAGAACAGGTGAGGAGAGGGACAGGGTGAGCAGAAGAGGAGGACGAGGAGGGGGGAAGACAAAACAAGGTAAGGGAGGGGAGAGGAGAGAACAGGTGAGGAGAGGGTCAGGGTGAGGAGAAGAGGAGGACGAGGAGGGGGGAGGACAGGACAAGGTAAGGGAGGGGAGAGGAGAGAACAGGTGAGGAGAGGGACAGGGTGAGCAGAAGAGGAGGATGAGGAGGGGGAGGACAGGACAAGGTAAGGGAGGGGATAGGAGAGAACAGGTGAGGAGAGGGACAGGGTGAGCAGAAGAGGAGGATGAGGAGGGGGAGGACAGGACAAGGTAAGGGAGGGGAGAGGAGAGAACAGGTGAGGAGAGGGACAGGGTGAGCAGAAGAGGAGGACGAGGAGGGGGGAGAACAGGACAAGGTAAGGGAGGGGAGAGGAGAGAACAGGTGAGGAGAGGGACAGGGTGAGCAGAAGAGGAGGATGAGGAGGGGGGAGGACAGGACAAGGTAAGGGAGGGGAGAGGAGAGAACAGGTGAGGAGAGGGACAGGGTGAGCAGAAGAGGAGGATGAGGAGGGGGAGGACAGGACAAGGTAAGGGAGGGGAGAGGAGAGAACAGGTGAGGAGAGGGACAGGGTGAGCAGAAGAGGAGGACGAGGAGGGGGGGAGGACAGGACAAGGTAAGGGAGGGGAGAGAACAGGTGAGGAGAGGGACAGGGTGAGCAGAAGAGGAGGATGAGGAGGGGGAGGACAGGACAAGGTAAGGGAGGGGAGAGGAGAGAACAGGTGAGGAGAGGGACAGGGTGAGCAGAAGAGGAGGATGAGGAGGGGGGAGGACAGGACAAGGTAAGGGAGGGGAGAGGAGAGAACAGGTGAGGAGAGGGACAGGGTGAACAGAAGAGGAGGATGAGGAGGGGGAGGACAGGACAAGGTAACGGAGGGGAGAGAACAGGTGAGGAGAGGACAGGGTGAGCAGAAGAGGAGGATGAGGAGGGTGAGGACAGGACAAGGTAAGGGAGGGGAGAGGAGAGAACAGGTGAGGAGAGGGACAGGGTGAGCAGAAGAGGAGGATGAGGAGGGGGAGGACAGGACAAGGTAAGGGAGGGGAGAGGAGAGAACAGGTGAGGAGAGGGACAGGGTGAGCAAAAGAGGAAGATGAGGAGGAGGAGGACAGGACAAGGTAAGGGAGGGGAGAGAACAGGTGAGGAGAGGGACAGGGTGAGCAGAAGAGGAGGATGAGGAGGGGGAGGACAGGACAAGGTAAGGGAGGGGAGAGAACAGGTGAGGAGAGGGACAGGGTGAGCAGAAGAGGAGGATGAGGAGGGGGAGGACAGGACAAGGTAAGGGAGGGGAGAGGAGAGAACAGGTGAGGAGAGGGACAGGGTGAGCAGAAGAGGAGGGGGAGGAGGGGGAGGACAGGACAAGGTAAGGGAGGGGAGAGAACAGGTGAGGAGAGGGACAGGGTGAGCAGAAGAGGAGGGGAGGAGGGGGAGGACAGGACAAGGTAAGGAAGGGGAGAGGAGAGAACAGGTGAGGAGAGGGACAGGGTGAGCAGAAGAGGAGGATGAGGAGGGGGAGGACAGGACAAGATAAGGGAGGGGAGAGAACAGGTGAGGAGAGGGACAGGGTGAGCAGAAGAGGAGGATGAGGAGGGGGAGGACAGGACAAGGTAAGGGAGGGGAGAGGAGAGAACAGGTGAGGAGAGGGACAGGGTGAGCAGAAGAGGAGGACGAGGAGGGGGGAGGACAGGACAAGGTAAGGGACGGAGAGGAGAGAACAGGTGAGGAGAGGGACAGGGTGAGCAGAAGAGGAGGATGAGGAGGGGGAGGACAGGACAAGGTAAGGGAGGGGAGAGGAGAGAACAGGTGAGGAGAGGGACAGGGTGAGCAGAAGAGGAGGATGAGGAGGGGGAGGACAGGACAAGGTAAGGGAGGGGAGAGGAGAGAACAGGTGAGGAGAGGGACAGGGTGAGCAGAAGAGGAGGAGGAGGAGGGGGGAGGACAGGACAAGGTAAGGGAGGGGAGAGGAGAGAACAGGTGAGGAGAGGGACAGGGTGAGCAGAAGAGGAGGACGAGGAGGGGGAAGACAGGACAAGGTAAGGGAGGGGAGAGGAGAGAACAGGTGAGGAGAGGGACAGGGTGAGGAGAAGAGGAGGACGAGGAGGGGGAGGACAGGACAAGGTAAGGGAGGGGAGAGGAGAGAACAGGTGAGGAGAGGGACAGGGTGAGCAGAAGAGGAGATGAGGAGGGGGGAGGACAGGACAAGGTAGGGAGGGGAGAGAACAGGTGAGGAGAGGGACAGGGTGAGCAGAAGAGGAGGATGAGGAGGGGGAGGACAGGACAAGGTAAGGGAGGGGATAGGAGAGAACAGGTGAGGAGAGGGACAGGGTGAGCAAGAAGGGAGGATGAGGAGGGGGAGGACAGGACAAGGTAAGGGAGGGGAGAGGAGAGAACAGGTGAGGAGAGGACAGGGTGAGCAGAAGAGGAGGACGAGGAGGGGGGAGGACAGGACAAGGTAAGGGAGGGGAGAGAGAGAAGAGGTGAGGAGAGGGACAGGGTGAGCAGAAGAGGAGGATGAGGAGGGGGGAGGACAGGACAAGGTAAGGGAGGGGAGAGAACAGGTGAGGAGAGGGACAGGGTGAGCAGAAGAGGAGGATGAGGAGGGAGGGGGGAGGACAGGACAAGGTAAGGGAGGGGAGAGGAGAGAACAGGTGAGGAGAGGGACAGGGTGAGCAGAAAAGGAGGACGAGGAGGGGGGGAGGACAGGACAAGGTAAGGGAGGGGAGAGAACAGGTGAGGAGAGGGACAGGGTGAGCAGAAGAGGAGGATGAGGAGGGGGAGGACAGGACAAGGTAAGGGAGGGAGAGGAGAGAACAGGTGAGGAGAGGGACAGGGTGAGCAGAAGAGGAGGGATGAGGAGGGGGGGAGGACAGGACAAGGTAAGGGAGGGGAGAGGAGAGAACAGGTGAGGAGAGGGACAGGGTGAGCAGAAGAGGAGGACGAGAAGGGGGGAGGACAGGACAAGGTAAGGGAGGGGAGGGGAGAGAACAGGTGAGGAGAGGGACAGGGTGATCAGAAGAGGAGGACGAGGAGGAGGGAGGACAGGACAAGGTAAGGGAGAGGGAGAACAGGTGAGGAAAGGGACAGGGTGAGCAGAAGAGGAGAGGCGAGGAGGAGGGAGGACCAGGACAAGGTAAGGGAGAGGAGAGAACAGGTGAGGAGAGGGACAGGGTGAGCAGAAGCGGAGGACGAGGAGGGGGAAAGACAGGACAAGGTAAGGGAGGGGAGAGGAGAGAACAGGTGAGGAGAGGGACCAGGGTGAGCAGAAGAGGAGGACGAGGAGGAGGGAAGACAGGACAAGGTAAGGGAGGGGAGAGAACAGGTGAGGAGAGGGACAGGGTGAGCAGAGGAGGAGGACGATGTGGGGGAAAGACAGGACAAGGTAAGGGAGGGGAGAGGAGAGAACAGGTGAGGAGAGGGACAGGGTGAGCAGAAGAGGAGGACGAGGAGGGGGGAGGACAGGAAAAGGTAAGGGAGGGGAGAAGAGAGAACAGGTGAGGAGAGGGACAGGGTGAGCAGAAGAGGAGGACGAGGAGGAGGGAAGACAGGACAAGTAAGGGAGGGGAGAGAACAGGTGAGGAGAGGGACAGGGTGAGCAGAAGAGGAGGACGAGGAGGGGGAAAGACAGGACAAGGTAAGGGAGGGGATAGGAGAGAACAGGTGAGGAGAGGGACAGGGTGAGCAGAAGAGGAGGACGAGGAGGAGGGAAGACAGGACAAGGTAAGGGAGGGGAGAGAACAGGTGAGGAGAGGGACAGGGTGAGCAGAGGAGGAGGACGATGTGGGGAAAAGACAGGACAAGGTAAGGGAGGGGAGAGGAGAGAACAGGTGAGGAGAGGGACAGGGTGAGCAGAAGAGGAGGACGAGGAGGGGGGAGGACAGGAAAAGGTAAGGGAGGGGAGAAGAGAGAACAGGTGAGGAGAGGGACAGGGTGAGCAGAAGAGGAGGACGAGGAGGGGGAGGACAGGACAAGGTAAGGGAGGGGAGAGGAGAGAACAGGTGAGGAGAGGGACAGGGTGAGCAGAAGAGGAGGATGAGGAGGGGGGAGGACAGGACAAGGTAAGGGAGGGGAGAGGAGAGAACAGGTGAGGAGAGGGACAGGGTGAGCAGAAGAGGAGGATGAGGAGGGAGGAGGACAGGACAAGGTAAGGGAGGGGAGGGGAGAGAACAGGTGAGGAGAGGGACAGGGTGAGCAGAAGAGGAGGATGAGGAGGGAGGAGGACAGGACAAGGTAAGGGAGGGGAGAGGAGAGGGACAGGTAGAGCAGAAGAGGAGGATGAGGAGGGGGAGGACAGGACAAGGTAAGGGAGGGGAGAGGAGAGAACAGGTGAGGAGAGGGACAGGGTGAGCAGAAGAGGAGGACGAGGAGGGGGGAGGACAGGACAAGGTAAGAGAGGGGAGAGGAGAGAACAGGTGAGGAGAGGGACAGGGTGAGCAGAAGAGGGAGGATAAGGAGGGGGAGGACAGGACAAGGTAAGGGAGGGAGAGGAGAGAACAGGTGAGGAGAGGGACAGGGTGAGCAGAAGAGGAGGATGAGGAGGGGGAGGACAGGACAAGGTAAGGGAGGGGAGAGGAGAGAATAGGTGAGGAGAGGGACAGGGTGAGCAGAAGAGGAGGACGAGGAGGGAGGAGGACAGGGACAAGGTAAGGGAGGGGAGAGGTGAGAACAGGTGAGGAGAGGGACAGGGTGAGTAGAAGAGGAGGATGAGGAGGAGGGAAGACAGGACAAGGTAAGGAGGGGAGAGAACAGGTGAGGAGAGGGACAGGGTGAGCAGAGGAGGAGGACGAGGAGGGGGGAGGACAGGACAAGGTAAGGAGGGGAGAGAACAGGTGAGGAGAGGGACAGGGTGAGCAGAAGAGGAGGACGAGGGAGGGGGGAGGACAGGAAAAGGTAAGGGAGGGGAGAGGAGAGAACAGGTGAGGAGAGGGACAGGGTGAGCAGAAGAGGAGGACGAGGAGGGGGAGGACAGGACAAGGTAAGGGAAGGGGAGAGGAGAGAACAGGTGAGGAGAGGGACAGGGTGAGCAGAAGAGGAGGATGAGGAGGGAGGAGGACAGGACAAGGTAAGGGAGGGGAGAGGAGAGGGACAGGGTGAGCAGAAGAGGAGGATGAGGAGGGGGAGGACAGGACAAGGTAAGGGAGGAGAGAGAGAGAACAGGTGAGGAGAGGGACAGGGTGAGCAGAAGAGGAGGACGAGGAGGGGGAGGACAGGACAAGGTAAGGAGGGGAGAGGAGAGAACAGGTGAGGAGAGGGACAGGGTGAGGCAGAAGAGGAGGATAAGGAGGGGGGAGGACAGGACAAGGTAAGGGAGGGGAGAGGAGAGAACAGGTGAGGAGAGGGACAGGGTGAGCAGAAGAGGAGGACGAGGAGGGGGAGGACAGGACAAGGTAAGGGAGGGGGAGAGGAGAGAACAGGTGAGGAGAGGGACAGGGTGAGCAGAAGAGGAGGATAGAGGAGGGAGGAGGACAGGACAAGGTAAGGGAGGGAGAGGAGAGAACAGGTGAGGAGAGGGACAGGGTGGTAGGAAGAGGAGGATGAGGAGGGGGAGGACAGGACAAGGTAAGGGAGGGGAGGGAGAGAACAGGTGAGGAGAGGGACAGGGTGAGCAGAAGAGGAGGATGAGGAGGGGGAGGACAGGACAAGGTAAGGGAGGGGAGAGGAGAGAACAGGTGAGGAGAGGGACAGGGTGAGCAGAAGAGGAGGATGAGGAGGGGGGAGGACAGGACAAGGTAAGGGAGGGGAGAGGAGAGAACAGGTGAGGAGAGGGACAGGGTGAGCTAAGAGGAGGAGGAGGGGAGGGGGGAGGACAGGACAAGGTACGGGGAGGGAGAGAGAGAACAGGTGAGGAGAGGGACAGGGTGAGCAGAAGAGAGAGGACGAGGAGGGGGAGGGCAGGACAAGGTAAGGGAGGGGAGGGGAGAGAACAGGTGAGGAGAGGGACAGGGTGAGCAGAAGAGGAGGACGAGGAGGGGGAGGACAGGACAAGGTAAGGGAGGGAGAGAGGAGAAACAGGTGAGGAGAGGGACACGGTGAGCAGAAGAGGAGGACGAGGAGGGGGGGGGACAGGACAAGGTAAGGGAGAGGAAAGAACAGGTGAGGAGAGGACAGGGTGAGCAGAAGAGGAGACGAGAAGGGGGGAGGACAGGACAGGTAAGGGAGGGGAGGAGAGAGAACAGGTGAGGAGAGGGACAGGGTGAGCAGAAGAGGAGGAGGGGGAGGGGGAGGACAGGCAAGGTACGGGAGGGGAGAGGAGAGAACAGGTGAGGAGAGGGACAGGGTGAGCAGAAGAGGAGGACGAGGAGGGGGAGGACAGGACAAGGTAAGGGAGGGAGAGGAGAGAACAGGTGAGGAGAGGGACAGGGTGAGCAGAAGAGGAGGACGAGGAGGGGGGAGGACAGGACAAGGTAAGGGAGAGGAAAGAACAGGTGAGGAGAGGGACAGGGTGAGCAGAAGAGGAGGATGAGGAGGGGAGGACAGGACAAGGTAAGGGAGGGGATAGGAGAGAACAGGTGAGGAGAGGGACAGGTGAGCAGAAGAGGAGGATGAGGAGGGGGAGGACAGGACAAGGTAAGGGAGGGGAGAGGAGAGAACAGGTGAGGAGAGGGACAGGGTGAGCAGAAGAGGAGGAGGGGGAGGGGGGAGGACAGGACAAGGTACGGGAGGGGAGAGGAGAGAACAGGTGAGGAGAGGGACAGGGTGAGCAGAAGAGGAGGACGAGGAGGGGGAGGACAGGACAAGGTAAGGGAGGGGAGAGGAGAGAACAGGTGAGGAGAGGGACAGGTTGAGCAGAAGAGGAGGACGAGAAGGGGGGAGGACAGGACAAGGTAAGGGAGGGGGGAGGAGAGGAGAGAACAGGTGAGGAGAGGGACAGGGTGAGCAGCAGAGGAGGACGAGGAGGGGGAGGACAGGACAAGGTAAGGGAGGGGAGAGGAGAGAACAGGTGAGGAGAGGGACAGGGTGAGCAGAAGAGGAGGATGAGGAGGGGGAGGACAGGACAAGGTAAAGGGAGGAGAGAGGAGAGAACAGGTGAGGAGAGGGACAGGGTGAGCAGAAGAGGAGGACGAGGAGGGGGGAGGACAGGACAAGGTAAGGGAGGGGAGAGGAGAGAACAGGTGAGGAGAGGGACAGGGTGAGCAGAAGAGGAGGATGAGGAGGGGGAGGACAGGACAAGGTAAGGGAGGAGAGAGGAGAGAACAGGTGAGGAGAGGGACAGGGTGAGCAGAAGAGGAGGACGAGGAGGGGGGAGGACAGGACAAGGTAAGGGAGGGGAGAGGAGAGAACAGGTGAAGAGAGGGACAGGGTGAGCAGAAGAGGAGGACGAGGAGGGGGGAGGACAGGACAAGGTAAGGGAGGGGAGAGGAGAGAACAGGTGAGGAGAGGGACAGGGTGATCAGAAGAGGAGGATGAGGAGGGGGAGGACAGGACAAGGTAAGGGAGGGGAGAGGAGAGAACAGGTGACGAGAGGACAGGGTGAGCAGAAGAGGAGGATGAGGAGGGGGGAGGACAGGACAAGGTAAGGGAGAGGAGAGGAGACAACAGGTGAGGAGAGGGACAGGGTGAGCAGAAGAGGAGGACGAGGAGGAGGAGGACAGGACAAGGTAAGGGAGGGGAGGGGAGAGAACAGGTGAGGAGAGGGACAGGGTGAGCAGAAGAGGAGGACGAGGAGGGGGGAGGACAGGACAAGGTAAGGGAGGGGAGAGAACAGGTGAGGAGAGGGACAGGGTGAGCAGAAGAGGAGGATGAGGAGGGGAGAGGACAGGACAAGGTAAGGGAGGGGGAGAGGAGAGAACAGGTGAGGAGAGGGACAGGGTGAGCAGAAGAGGAGGACGAGGAGGAGGGAGGACAGGACAAGGTAAGGGAGGGGAGAGAACAGGTGAGGAGAGGGACAGGGTGAGCAGAAGAGGAGGAGGACGAGGAGGGGGGAGGACAGGACAAGGTAAGGAGGGGGAGAGAGAACAGGTGAGGAGAGGGACAGGGTGAGCAGAAGAGGAGGATGAGGAGGGGGGAGGACAGGACAAGGTAAGGGAGGGGAGAGGAGAGAACAGGTGAGGAGAGGGACAGGGTGAGCAGAAGAAAAGGGGGAGGAGGGGGAGGACAGGACAAGGTAAGGGAGGGGAGAGGAGAGAACAGGTGAGGAGAGGGACAGGGTGAGCAGAAGAGGAGGAGGGGGAGGGGGGAGGACAGGACAAGGTAAGGGAGGGAGAGGAGAGAACAGGTGAGGAGAGGGACAGGGTGAGCAGAAGAGGAGGATAAGGAGGGGGAGGACAGGACAAGGTAAGGGAGGGGAGAGAACAGGTGAGGAGAGGGACAGGGTGAGCAGAGAGGAGGGGGAGGAGGGGGAGGACAGGACAAGGTAAGGGAGGGGAGAAGAGAGAACAGGTGAGGAGAGGGACAGGGTGAGCAGAAGAGGAGGACGGAGGAGGGGGGAGGACAGGACAAGGTACGGGTGAGAGGAGAGAACAGGTGAGGAGAGGGACAGGGTGAACAGAAGAGGAGGATGAGGAGGGGGAGGACAGGACAAGGTAGGGAGGGAGAGAACAGGTGAGGAGAGGGACAGGGTGAGCAGAAGAGGAGGGGAGGAGGGGGAGGACAGGACAAGGTAAGGGAGGGGAGAGGAGAGAAACAGGTGAGGAGAGGGACAGGGTGAGCAGAAGAGGAGGATGAGGAGGGGGAGGACAGGACAAGGTAAGGGAGGGGAGAGGAGAGAACAGGTGAGGAGAGGGACAGGGTGAGCAGAAGAGGAGGATGAGGAGGGGGGAGGACAGGACAAGGTAAGGAGGGGAGAGGAGAGAACAGGTGAGGAGAGGGACAGGGTGAGCAGAAGAGGAGGATGAGGAGGGGAGGACAGGACAAGGTAAGGGAGGGAGAGAACAGGTGAGGAGAGGGACAGGGTGAACAGAAGAGGAGGATGAGGAGGGGGAGGACAGGACAAGGTAAGGGAGGGGAGAGGAGAGAACAGGTGAGGAGAGGGACAGGGTGAGCAGAGAGGGGGGATGAGGAGGGGGAGGACAGGACAAGGTAAGGGAGGGAGAGAACAGGTGAGGAGAGGGACAGGGTGAGCAGAAGAGGAGGGGGAGGAGGGGGAGGACAGGACAAGGTAAGGGAGGGGGAGAGGAGAGAACAGGTGAGGAGAGGGACAGGGTGAGCAGAAGAGGAGGATGAGGAGGGGGGAGCAGGACAAGGTAAGGGAGGGGAGAGGAGGAACAGGTGAGGAGAGGGACAGGGTGAGCAGAAGAGGAGGATGAGGAGGGGGAGGACAGGACAAGGTAAGGGAGGGGAGAGAACAGGTGAGGAGAGGGACAGGGTGAACAGAAGAGGAGGATGAGGAGGGGAGGACAGGACAAGGTAAGGGAGGGGAGAGGAGAGAACAGGTGAGGAGAGGGACAGGGTGAGCAGAAGAGGAGGGGGAGGAGGGGAGGACAGGACAAGGTAAGGGAGGGAGAGGAGAGGAGAGAACAGGTGAGGAGAGGGACAGGGTGAGCAGAAGAGGAGGACGAGGAGGGGGGAGGACAGGACAAGGTAAGGGAGGGGAGAGGAGAGAACAGGTGAGGAGAGGGACAGGGTGAGCAGAAGAGGAGGATGAGGAGGGGGAGGACAGGACAAGGTAAGGGAGGGGAAGGAACAGGTGAGGAGAGGGACAGGGTGAGCAGAAGAGGAGGATGAGGAGGGGGAGGACAGGACAAGGTAAGGGAGGGGAGAGGAGAGAACAGGTGAGGAGAGGGACAGGGTGAGCAGAAGAGGAGGGGGAGGACAGGACAAGGTAAGGGAGGGGAGAGAACAGGTGAGGAGAGGGACAGGGTGAGCAGAAGAGGGAGGGGGAGGGGGGGAGGACAGGACAAGGTAAGGGAGGGGAGAGGAGAGAACAGGTGAGGAGAGGGACAGGGTGAGCAGAGGAGGAGGATGAGGAGGGGGAGGACAGGACAAGATAAGGGAGGGGAGAGACCAGGTGAGGAGGGACAGGGTGAGCAGAAGAGGATGGGGAGGAGGGGGAGGACAGGACAAGATAAGGGAGGGGAGAGAACAGGTGAGGAGAGGGACAGGGTGAGCAGAAGAGGAGGAGGATGAGGAGGGAGGACAGACAAGGTAAGGGAGGGGAGAGGAGAGAACAGGTGAGGAGAGGGACAGGGTGAGCAGAAGAGGAGGACGAGGAGGGGGGAGGACAGGACAAGGTAAGGGACGGGAGAGGAGAACAGGTGAGGAGAGGGACAGGGTGAGCAGAAGAGGAGGATGAGGAAGGGGGAGGACAGGGACAAGGTAAGGGAGGGGGGAGGAGAGAGAGAACAGGTGAGGAGAGGGACAGGGTGAGCAGCAGAGGAGGACGAGGAGGGGGAGGACAGGACAAGGTAAGGGAGGGGAGAGGAGAGAACAGGTGAGGAGAGGGACAGGGTGAGCAGAAGAGGAGGATGAGGAGGGGGAGGACAGGACAAGGTAAGGGAGGAGAGAGGAGAGAACAGGTGAGGAGAGGGACAGGGTGAGCAGAAGAGGAGGACGAGGAGGGGGAGGGAAGGACAGGACAAGGGAGAGGGGAGAGGAGAGAACAGGTGAGGAGAGGGACAGGGTGAGCAGAAGAGGAGGATGAGGAGGTGGGAGGACAGGACAAGGTAAGGGAGGGGGAGAGGAGAGAACAGGTGAGGAGAGGGACAGGGTGAGCAGAAGAGGAGGACGAGGAGGGGGGAGGACAGGACAAGGTAAGGAGGGGAGAGGAGAGAACAGGTGAGGAGAGGGACAGGGTGATCAGAAGAGGAGGATGAGGAGGGGGAGGACAGGACAAGGTAAGGGAGGGAGAGGAGAGAACAGGTGACGAGAGGGACAGGGTGAGCAGAAGAGGAGGATGAGGAGGGGGGAGGACAGGACAAGGTAAGGAGAGGAGAGGAGACAACAGGTGAGGAGAGGGACAGGGTGAGCAGAAGAGGAGGACGAGGAGGAGGAGGACAGGACAAGGTAAGGGAGGGGAGGGGAGAGAACAGGTGAGGAGAGGGACAGGGTGAGCAGAAGAGGAGGACGAGGAGGGGGGAGGACAGGACAAGGTAAGGGAGGGGAGAGAACAGGTGAGGAGAGGGACAGGGTGAGCAGAAGAGGAGGACGAGGAGGAGGGAGGACAGGACAAGGTAAGGAGGGGAGAGAACAGGTGAGGAGAGGGACAGGGTGAGCAGAAGAGGAGGAGGACGAGGAGGGGGAGGACAGGACAAGGTAAGGGAGGGGAGAGGAGAGAACAGGTGAGGAGAGGGACAGGGTGAGCAGAAGAGGAGGATGAGGAGGGGGGAGGACAGGACAAGGTAAGGGAGGGGAGAGGAGAGAACAGGTGAGGAGAGGGACAGGGTGAGCAGAAGACAAGGGGGAGGAGGGGAGGACAGGACAAGGTAAGGGAGGGGAGAGGAGAGAACAGGTGAGGAGAGGGACAGGGTGAGCAGAAGAGGAGGAGGGGGAGGGGGGAGGACAGGACAAGGTAAGGGAGGGGAGAGGAGAGAACAGGTGAGGAGAGGGACAGGGTGAGCAGAAGAGGAGGATGAGGAGGGGGAGGGGGAGGACAGGACAAGGTAAGGGAGGGGAGAGAACAGGTGAGGAGAGGGACAGGGTGAGCAGAAGAGGAGGGGGAGGAGGGGGAGGACAGGACAAGGTAAGGGAGGGGAGAGGAGAGAACAGGTGAGGAGAGGGACAGGGGTGAGCAGAAGAGGAGGACGAGGAGGGGGGAGGACAGGACAAGGTACGGGAGGTGAGAGGAGAGAACAGGTGAGGAGAGGGACAGGGTGAACAGAAGAGAGGAGGATGAGGAGGGGAGGACAGGACAAGGTAAGGGAGGGGAGAGGAGAGAACAGGTGAGGAGAGGGACAGGGTGAGCAGAAGAGGAGGACGAGGAGGGGGGAGGACAGGACAAGGTACGGGAGGTGAGAGGAGAGAACAGGTGAGGAGAGGGACAGGGTGAACAGAAGAGGAGGATGAGGAGGGGGAGGACAGGACAAGGTAAGGGAGGGGAGAGAACAGGTGAGGAGAGGGACAGGGTGAGCAGAAGAGGAGGGGAGGAGGGGGGAGGACCAGGACAAGGTAAGGGAGGGGAGAGGAGAGAACAGGTGAGGAGAGGGACAGGGTGAGCAGAAGAGGAGGATGAGGAGGGGGAGGACAGGACAAGGTAAGGGAGGGGGAGAGGAGAGAACAGGTGAGGAGAGGGACAGGGTGAGCAGAAAAGGAGGATGAGGAGGGGGAGGACAGGACAAGGTACGGGAGGGGAGAGGAGAGAACAGGTGAGGAGAGGGACAGGGTGAGCAGAAGAGGAGGATGAGGAGGGGGAGGACAGGACAAGGTAAGGGAGGGGAGAGAACAGGTGAGGAGAGGGACAGGGGTGAACAGAAGAGGAGGAAGAGGAGGGGGAGGACAGGACAAGGTAAGGGAGGGGAGAGGAGAGAACAGGTGAGGAGAGGGACAGGGTGAGCAGAAGAGGATGAGGAGGGGGAGGACAGGACAAGGTAAGGGAGGGGAGAGGAGAGAACAGGTGAGGAGAGGGACAGGGTGAGCAGAAGAGGAGGATGAGGAGGGGGGAGGACAGGACAAGGTAAGGGAGGGGAGAGGAGAGCACAGGTGAGGGAGAGGGGACAGGGTGAGCAGAAGAGGAGGATGAGGAGGGGGGAGGACAGGACAAGGTAAGGGAGGGGAGAGGAGAGCACAGGTGAGGGAGCAGGGACAGGTTGAGCAGAAGAGGAGGATGAGGAGGAGGGAGGACATGACAAGGTAAGGGAGGGGAGGGAGAGAACAGGTGAGGAGAGGGACAGGGTGAGCAGAAGAGGAGGGGGAGGAGGGGGAGGACAGGACAAGGTAAGGGAGGGGAGAGGAGAGAACAGGTGAGGAGAGGGACAGGTGAGCAGAAGAGGAGGATGAGGAGGGGGGAGGACAGGACAAGGTAAGGGAGGGGATAGGAGAGAACAGGTGAGGAGAGGGACAGGGTGAGCAGAAGAGGAGGATGAGGAGGGGGAGGACAGGACAAGGTAAGGGAGGGGAGAGAACAGGTGAGGAGAGGGACAGGGTGAACAGAAGAGGAGGATGAGGAGGGGGAGGACAGGACAAGGTAAGGGAGGGGAGAGGAGAGAACAGGTGAGGAGAGGGACAGGGTGAGCAGAAGAGGAGGATGAGGAGGGGGAGGACAGGACAAGGTAAGGGAGGGGAGAGAACAGGTGAGGAGAGGGACAGGGTGAGCAGAAGAGGAGGGGGAGGAGGGGGAGGACAGGACAAGGTAAGGGAGGGGAGAGGAGAGGAGAGAACAGGTGAGGAGAGGGACAGGGTGAGCAGAAGAGGAGGACGAGGAGGGGGGAGGACAGGACAAGGTAAGGGAGGGGAGAGGAGAGAACAGGTGAGGAGAGGGACAGGGTGAGCAGAAGAGGAGGATGAGGGGGGGAGGACAGGACAAGGTAAGGGAGGGGAGAGAACAGGTGAGGAGAGGGACAGGGTGAGCAGAAGAGGAGGATGAGGAGGGGGGAGGACATGACAAGGTAAGGGAGGGGGAGAGGAGAGAACAGGTGAGGAGAGGGACAGGGTGAGCAGAAGAGGAGGGGGAGGAGGGGGAGGACAGGACAAGGTAAGGGAGGGGAGAGAACAGGTGAGGAGAGGGACAGGGTGAGCAGAAGAGGAGGGGGAGGAGGGGGAGGACAGGACAAGGTAAGGGAGGGGAGAGGAGAGAACAGGTGAGGAGAGGGACAGGGTGAGCAGAAGAGGAGGATGAGGAGGGGGAGGACAGGGACAAGATAAGGGAGGGGAGAGAACAGGTGAGGAGAGGGACAGGGTGAGCAGAAGAGGATGGGGAGGAGGGGGAGGACAGGACAAGGTAAGGGAGGGGAGAGGAGAGAACAGGTGAGGAGAGGGACAGGGTGAGCAGAAGAGGAGGACGAGGAGGGGGGAGGACAGGACAAGGTAAGGGACGGGAGAGGAGAGAACAGGTGAGGAGAGGGACAGGGTGAGCAGAAGAGGAGGATGAGGAGGGGGAAGTCCAGGACAAGGTAAGGGAGGGGAGAGGAGAGAACAGGTGAGGAGAGGGACAGGGTGAGCAGAAGAGGAGGAGGAGGAGGGGGAGGACAGGACAAGGTAAGGGAGGGGAGAGGAGAGAACAGGTGAGGAGAGGGACAGGGTGAGCAGAAGAGGAGGACGAGGAGGGGGGAAGACAGGACAAGGTAAGGGAGGGGAGAGGAGAGAACAGGTGAGGAGAGGGACAGGGTGAGGAGAAGAGGAGGACGAGGAGGGGGGAGGACAGGACAAGGTAAGGGAGGGGAGAGGAGAGAAACAGGTGAGGAGAGGGACAGGGTGAGCAGAAGAGGAGGATGAGGAGGATGAGGAGGGGAGGACAGGACAAGGTAAGGGAGGGGATAGGAGAGAACAGGTGAGGAGAGGGACAGGGTGAGCAGAAGAGGAGGATGAGGAGGGGGAGGACAGGACAAGGTAAGGGAGGGGAGAGGAGAGAACAGGTGAGGAGAGGGACAGGGTGAGCAGAAGAGAGGACGAGGAGGGGGGAGGACAGGACAAGGTAAGGGAGGGGAGAGGAGAGAACAGGTGAGGAGAGGGACAGGGTGAGCAGAAGAGGAGGATGAGGAGGGGGGAGGACAGGACAAGGTAAGGGAGGGGAGAGAACAGGTGAGGAGAGGGACAGGGTGAGCAGAAGAGGAGGATGAGGGGGGGAGGACAGGACAAGGTAAAGGGAGGGGAGAGGAGAGAACAGGTGAGGAGAGGGACAGGGTGAGCAGAAGAGGAGGACGAGGAGGGGGGGGAGGACAGGACAAGGTAAGGGAGGGGAGAGAACAGGTGAGGAGAGGGACAGGGTGAGCAGAAGAGGAGGATGAGGAGGGGGAGGACAGGACAAGGTAAGGGAGGGGAGAGGAGAGAACAGGTGAGGAGAGGGACAGGGTGAGCAGAAGAGGAGGATGAGGAGGGGGGAGACAGGACAAGGTAAGGGAGGGGAGAGGAGAGAACAGGTGAGGAGAGGGACAGGGTGAGCAGAAGAGGAGGATGAGGAGGGGGAGGACAGGACAAGGTAAGGGAGGGGAGAGAACAGGTGAGGAGAGGGACAGGGTGAGCAGAAGAGGAGGGGGAGGAGGGGGAGGACAGGACAAGGTAAGGGAGGGGGAGAGGAGAGAACAGGTGAGGAGAGGGACAGGGTGAGCAGAAGAGGAGGACGAGGAGGGGGGAGGACAGGACAAGGTACGGGAGGTGAGAGGAGAGAACAGGTGAGGAGAGGGACAGGGTGAGCAGAAGAGGAGGATGAGGAGGGGGGGGACAGGACAAGGTAAGGGAAGGGAGAGAACAGGTGAGGAGAGGGACAGGGTGAGCAGAAGAGGAGGGGGAGGAGGGGGAGGACAGGACAAGGTAAGGGAGGGGAGAGGAGAGAACAGGTGAGGAGAGGACAGGGTGAGCAGAAGAGGAGGATGAGGAGGGGGAGGACAGGACAAGGTAAGGGAGGGGAGAGGAGAGAACAGGTGAGGAGAGGGACAGGGTGAGCAGAAGAGGAGGATGAGGAGGGGGGAGGACAGGACAAGGTAAGGGAGGGGAGAGGAGAGAACAGGTGAGGAGAGGGACAGGGTGAGCAGAAGAGCAGGATGAGGAGGGGGGAGGACAGGACAAGGTAAGGGAGGGGAGAGGAGAGAACAGGTGAGGAGAGGGACAGGGTGAGCAGAAGAGGAGGGGGAGGACAGGACAAGGTAAGGGAGGGGAGAGGAGAGAACAGGTGAGGAGAGGGACAGGGTGAGCAGAAGAGGAGGGGGAGGACAGGACAAGGTAAGGGAGGGGAGAGGAGAGAACAGGTGAGGAGAGGGACAGGGTGAGCAGAAGAGGAGGAGGAGGGGGGAGGACAGGACAAGGTAAGGGAGGGGAGAGGAGAGAACAGGTGAGGAGAGGGACAGGGTGAGCAGAAGAGGAGGATGAGGAGGGGGAGGATAGGACAAGGTAAGGGAGGGGAGAGAACAGGTGAGGAGAGGGACAGGGTGAGCAGAAGAGGAGGATGAGGAGGACAGGACAAGGTAAGGGAGGGGAGAGGTGAGAACAGGTGAGGAGAGGGACAGGGTGAGCAGAAGAGGAGGATGAGGAGGGGAGGACAGGACAAGGTAAGGGAGGGGAGAGAACAGGTGAGGAGAGGGACAGGGTGAGCAGAAGAGGAGGATGAGGAGGGGGAGGACAGGACAAGGTAAGGGAGGGGAGAGAACAGGTGAGGAGAGGGACAGGGTGAGCAGAAGAGGAGGATGAGGAGGGGGAGGACAGGACAAGGTAAGGGAGGGGAGAGAACAGGTGAGGAGAGGGACAGGGTGAGCAGAGGAGGAGGGATGAGGAGGGGGAGGACAGGACAAGGTAAGGGAGGGGAGAGGAGAGAACAGGTGAGGAGAGGGACAGGGTGAGCAGAAGAGGAGGGGGAGGAGGGGGAGGACAGGACAAGGTAAGGGAGGGGAGAGAACAGGTGAGGAGAGGGACAGGGTGAGCAGAAGAGGAGGGGGAGGAGGGGGAGGACAGGACAAGGTAAGGGGAGGGGAGAGGAGAGAACAGGTGAGGAGAGGGACAGGGTGAGCAGAAGAGGAGGATGAGGAGGGGGAGGACAGGACAAGCTAAGGGAGGGGAGAGAACAGGTGAGGAGAGGGACAGGGTGAGCAGAAGAGGATGGGGAGGAGGGGGAGGACAGGACAAGGTAAGGGAGGGGAGAGGAGAGAACAGGTGAGGAGAGGGACAGGGTGAGCAGAAGAGGAGGACGAGGAGGGGGGAGGACAGGACAAGGTAAGGGACGGGAGAGGAGAGAACAGGTGAGGAGAGGGACAGGGTGAGCAGAAGAGGAGGATGAGGAGGGGGAGGACAGGACAAGGTAAGGGAGGGGAGAGGAGAGAACAGGTGAGGAGAGGGACAGGGTGAGCAGAAGAGGAGGAGGAGGAGGGGGGAGGACAGGACAAGGTAAGGGAGGGGAGAGGAGAGAACAGGTGAGGAGAGGGACAGGGTGAGCAGAAGAGGAGGACGAGGAGGGGGAGGACAGGACAAGGTAAGGGAGGGGAGAGGAGAGAACAGGTGAGGAGAGGGACAGGGTGAGCAGAAGAGGAGGATGAGGAGGGGGAAGACAGGACAAGGTAAGGGAGGGGAGAGGAGAGAACAGGTGAGGAGAGGGACAGGGTGAGGAGAAGAGGAGGACGAGGAGGGGGGAGGACAGGACAAGGTAAGGGAGGGGAGAGGAGAGAACAGGTGAGGAGAGGGACAGGGTGAGCAGAAGAGGAGGATGAGGAGGGGGAGGACAGGACAAGGTAAGGGAGGGGATAGGAGAGAACAGGTGAGGAGAGGGACAGGGTGAGCAGAAGAGGAGGATGAGGAGGGGGAGAACAGGACAAGGTAAGGGAGGGGAGAGGAGAGAACAGGTGAGGAGAGGGACAGGGTGAGCAGAAGAGGAGGACGAGGAGGGGGGAGGACAGGACAAGGTAAGGGAGGGGAGAGGAGAGGAGAGAACAGGTGAGGAGAGGGACAGGGTGAGCAGAAGAGGAGGATGAGGAGGGGGGAGGACAGGACAAGGTAAGGGAGGGGAGAGAACAGGTGAGGAGAGGGACAGGGTGAGCAGAAGAGGAGGATGAGGAGGGGGAGGACAGGACAAGGTAAGGGAGGGGAGAGGAGAGAACAGGTGAGGAGAGGGACAGGGTGAGCAGAAGAGGAGGACGAGGAGGGGGGGGACAGGACAAGGTAAGGGAGGGGAGAGAACAGGTGAGGAGAAGGACAGGGGTGAGCAGAAGAGGAGGATGAGGAGGGGGAGGACAGGACAAGGTAAGGGAGGGGAGAGGAGAGAACAGGTGAGGAGAGGGACAGGGTGAGCAGAAGAGGAGGATGAGGAGGGGGGAGGACAGGACAAGGTAAGGGAGGGGAGAGGAGAGAACAGGTGAGGAGAGGGACAGGGTGAGCAGAAGAGGAGGATGAGGAGGGGGAGGACAGGACAAGGTAAGGGAGGGGAGAGAACAGGTGAGGAGAGGGACAGGGTGAGCAGAAGAGGAGGGGGAGGAGGGGAGGACAGGACAAGGTAAGGGAGGGGAGAGGAGAGAACAGGTGAGGAGAGGGACAGGGTGAGCAGAAGAGGAGGACGAGGAGGGGGGAGGACAGGACAAGGTACGGGAGGTGAGAGGAGAGAACAGGTGAGGAGAGGGACAGGGTGAGCAGAAGAGGAGGATGAGGAGGGGGAGGACAGGACAAGGTAAGGGAGGGGAGAGGAGAGAACAGGTGAGGAGAGGGACAGGGTGAGCAGAAGAGGAGGATGAGGAGGGGAGGACAGGACAAGGTAAGGGAGGGGAGAGGAGAGAACAGGTGAGGAGAGGGACAGGGTGAGCAGAAGAGGAGGATGAGGAGGGGGAGGACAGGACAAGGTAAGGGAGGGGAGAGAACAGGTGAGGAGAGGGACAGGGTGAGCAGAAGAAGAGGATGAGGAGGGGGAGGACAGGACAAGGTAAGGGAGGGGAGAGGACAGGACAAGGTAAGGGAGGGGAGAGGAGAGAACAGGTGAGGAGAGGGACAGGGTGAGCAGAAGAAGAGGATGAGGAGGGGGAGGACAGGACAAGGTAAGGGAGGGGAGGGAGAGAACAGGTGAGGAGAGGGACAGGGTGAGCAGAAGAGGAGGATGAGGAGGGGGAGGACAGGACAAGGTAAGGGAGGGGAGAGCAGAGGAGAGAACAGGTGAGGAGAGGGACAGGGTGAGCAGAAGAGGAGGATGAGGAGGGGGAGGACAGGACAAGGTAAGGGAGGGGAGAGAACAGGTGAGGAGAGGGACAGGGTGAGCAGAAGAGGAGGAGGAGGAGGGGAGGACAGGACAAGGTAAGGGAGGGGAGAGAACAGGTGAGGAGAGGGACAGGGTGAGCAGAAGAGGAGGATGAGGAGGGGGAGGACAGGACAAGGTAAGGGAGGGGAGAGAACAGGTGAGGAGAGGGACAGGGTGAGCAGAAGAGGAGGATGAGGAGGGTGAGGACAGACAAGGTAAGGGAGGGGAGAGGAGAGAACAGGTGAGGAGAGGGACAGGGTGAGCAGAAGAGGAGGGGGAGGAGGGGGAGGACAGGACAAGGTAAGGGAGGGGAGAGAACAGGTGAGGAGAGGGACAGGGTGAGCAGAAGAGGAGGGGGAGGAGGTGGAGGACAGGACAAGGTAAGGGAGGGGAGAGGAGAGAACAGGTGAGGAGAGGGACAGGGTGAGCAGAAGAGGAGGATGAGGAGGGGGGAGGACAGGACAAGGTAAGGGAGGGGAGAGAACAGGTGAGGAGAGGGACAGGGTGAGCAGAAGAGGAGGACGAGGAGGGGGGAGGACAGGACAAGGTAAGGGAGGGGATAGGAGAGAACAGGTGGGGAGAGGGACAGGGTGAGCAGAAGAGGAGGGGGAGGAGGGGGAGGACAGGACAAGGTAAGGGAGGGGAGAGGAGAGAACAGGTGAGGAGAGGGACAGGGTGAGCAGAAGAGGAGGACGAGGAGGGGGGAGGACAGGACAAGGTAAGGGAGGGGAGGAAAGAGAACAGGTGAGGAGAGGGACAGGGTGAGCAGAAGAGGAGGATGAGGAGGGGGAGGACAGGACAAGGTAAGGGAGGGGAGGAAAGAGAACAGGTGAGGAGAGGGACAGGGTGAGCAGAAGAGGAGGATGAGGAGGGGGGAGGACAGGACAAGGTAAGGGAGGGGAGAGGAGAGAACAGGTGAGGAGAGGGACAGGGTGAGCAGAAGAAGAGGACGAGGAGGGGGGAGGACAGGACAAGGTAAGGGAGGGGAGGGGAGAGAACAGGTGAGGAGAGGGACAGGGTGAGCAGAAGAGGAGGACGAGGAGGGGGGAGGACAGGACAAGGTAAGGGAGGGGGGAGGAGAGAACAGGTGAGGAGAGGGACAGGGTGAGCAGAAGAGGAGGACGAGGAGGGGGAGGGACAGGACAAGGTAAGGGAGGGGAGAGGAGAGAACAGGTGAGGAGAGGGACAGGGTGAGCAGAAGAGGAGGGGGAGGAGGGGGAGGACAGGACAAGGTAAGGGAGGGGAGAGGAGAGAACAGGTGAGGAGAGGGACAGGGTGAGCAGAAGAGGAGGATGAGGAGGGGGAGGACAGGACAAGGTAAGGGAGGGGAGAGAACAGGTGAGGAGAGGGACAGGGTGAGCAGAAGAGGAGGGGGAGGAGGGGGAGGACAGGACAAGGTAAGGGAGGGGAGAGGAGAGAACAGGTGAGGAGAGGGACAGGGTGAGCAGAAGAGGAGGGGGAGGAGGGGGAGGACAGGACAAGGTAAGGGAGGGGAGAGGAGAGAACAGGTGAGGAGAGGGACAGGGTGAGCAGAAGAGGAGGACGAGGAGGGGGGAGGACAGGACAAGGTACGGGAGGTGAGAGGAGAGAACAGGTGAGGAGAGGGACAGGGTGAGCAGAAGAGGAGGATGAGGAGGGGGAGGACAGGACAAGGTAAGGGAGGGGATAGGAGAGAACAGGTGAGGAGAGGGACAGGGTGAGCAGAAGAGGAGGACGAGGAGGGGGGAGGACAGGACAAGGTAAGGGAGGGGAGAGGAGAGAACATGTGAGGAGAGGGACAGGGTGAGCAGAAGAGGAGGACGAGGAGGGGGGAAGACAGGACAAGGTAAGGGAGGGGAGAGGAGAGAACAGGTGAGGAGAGGGACAGGGTGAGCAGAAGAGGAGGACGAGGAGGGGGGAGGACAGGACAAGGTAAGGGAGGGGAGAGGAGAGAACAGGTGAGGAGAGGGACAGGGTGAGCAGAAGAGGAGGGGGAGGAGGGGGAGGACAGGACAAGGTAAGGGAGGGGAGAGGAGAGAACAGGTGAGGAGAGGGACAGGGTGAGCAGAAGAGGAGGACGAGGAGGGGGGAGGACAGGACAAGGTACGGGAGGGGAGAGAACAGGTGAGGAGAGGGACAGGGTGAGCAGAAGAGGAGGAGGATGAGGAGGGGGGAGGACAGGACAAGGTAAGGGAGGGGAGAGAACAGGTGAGGAGAGGGACAGGGTGAGCAGAAGAGGAGGATGAGGAGGGGGAGGACAGGACAAGGTAAGGGACGGGAGAGGAGAGAACAGGTGAGGAGAGGGACAGGGTGAGCAGAAGAGGAGGATGAGGAGGGGAGAGGACAGGACAAGGTAAGGGACGGGAGAGGAGAGGAGAGAACAGGTGAGGAGAGGGACAGGGTGAGCAGAAGAGGAGGACGAGGAGGGGGAGGACAGGACAAGGTAAGGGACGGGAGAGGAGAGAACAGGTGAGGAGAGGGACAGGGTGAGCAGAAGAGGAGGATGAGGAGGGGAGAGGACAGGACAAGGTAAGGGACGGGAGAGGAGAGGAGAGAACAGGTGAGGAGAGGGACAGGGTGAGCAGAAGAGGAGGACAGGACAAGGTACGATAAAACGGACACATATAAGGAATCGTGTGAGGTTCGCTTGTAGTTGCCGCGTGTCCCGGCGTCTCCACTCTTTTTCCGTAGTCAGTGGCTTCCTCTTCCGTGGTGGGGCTGATGCGTCTTCACGCCACATTTATACGGTAAATGATATTCAGGAAGGTTCAGGAAGGTTGGGGAGGGGTCGGAGAGGAAGGTCACGTCCTTTCTTGTGCTTTAGCGACTTTATGTTTGAAGTGGAAGAAATCTACTCTGGGGATCACATCTCCTGGAGGGCAGGACACGGTTTAGGGATTTTGTGCGCTCGCTCTCCTCTCACAGCGCGTGTTTAGCGTTCCCCACATGCACCAGTACTAAGCGCATGTTCTGTTCAGAGATGGGTGAGGATAGCAGCGGGGGTGGTGGAGCTCTACTAGTAGTACAGGTGGAGTAGGAGACTTGTTGCTAGAAAAAGCTTGACTTAAATCCACTCACTGGGGAACATTTACTTACCTGTCCCTACACGATCCCCGAGGTGCGATGTCCGACGGAATGCACATCTGCCGCGATTCATGAAGATCCTGCGCCCGATATCCTGCATGTGTCGCTTCCCCGCTCAGGTCCCCGGAGTTCACCTTCTTCTTCCTGGTGCATGTAAGTGCATTGTCCGTGTATAATGCGCTGTGCGGGGAGTCACTAAGATCCTGTGCCCGATATCCTGCATGTGTCACTTCCCCGCTCAGGTGCCCGGAGTTCACCTTCTTCTTCCCGGTGCATGTAAGTGCATTGTCCGTGTATAATGCGCTGTGCGGGGAGTCACTAAGATCCTGCGCCCGATATCCTGCATGTGTGGCTTCCCCGCTCAGGTCCCCGGAGTTCACCTTCTTCTTCCCGGTGCATGTAAGTGCATTGTCCGTGTATAATGTGCTGTACAGGGAGTCACTAAGATCCTGCACCCGATATCCTGCATGTGTCGCTTCCCCGCTCAGGTCCCCGGAGTTCACCTTCTTCCTGGTGCATGTAAGTGCATTGTCCGTGTATAATGTGCTGTGCGGGGAGTCACTAAGATCCTGCACCCGATATCCTGCATGTGTCGCTTCCCCGCTCAGGTCCCCGGAGTTCACCTTCTTCTTCCTGGTGCATGTAAGTGCATTGTCCGTGTATAATGCGCTGTGCGGGGAGTCACTAAGATCCTGCGCCCGATATCCTGCATGTGTGGCTTCCCCGCTCAGGTCCCCGGAGTTCACCTTCTTCTTCCCGGTGCATGTAAGTGCATTGTCCGTGTATAATGTGCTGTACAGGGAGTCACTAAGATCCTGCACCCGATATCCTGCATGTGTCGCTTCCCCGCTCAGGTCCCCGGAGTTCACCTTCTTCCTGGTGCATGTAAGTGCATTGTCCGTGTATAATGTGCTGTGCGGGGAGTCACTAAGATCCTGCACCCGATATCCTGCATGTGTCGCTTCCCCGCTCAGGTCCCCGGAGTTCACCTTCTTCCTGGTGCATGTAAGTGCATTGTCCGTGTATAATGTGCTGTGCGGGGAGTCACTAAGATCCTGCGCCCGATATCCTGCATGTGTCGCTTCCCCGCTCAGGTCCCTGGAGTTCACCTTCTTCTTCCTGGTGCATGTAAGTGCATTGTCCGTGTATAATGCGCTGTGCGGGGAGTCACTAAGATCCTGCCCCCGATATCCTGCATGTGTCGCTTCCCCGCTCAGGTCCCCGGAGTTCACCTTCTTCCTGCTGCATGTAAGTGCATTGTCCATGCATAATGTGCTGTGCAGGGAGTCACTAAGATCCTGCACCCGATATCCTGCATGTGTCGCTTCCCCGTTCAGGTCCCTGGAGTTCACCTTCTTCTTCCTGGTGCATGTAAGTGCATTGTCCATGCATAATGTGCTGTGCAGGGAGTCACTAAGATCCTGCACCCGATATCCTGCATGTGTCGCTTCCCCGCTCAGGTCCCCGGAGTTCACCTTCTTCTTCCTGGTACATGTAAGTGCATTGTCCGTGTATAATGTGCTGTGCGGGGAGTCACTAAGATCCTGCCCCCGATATCCTGCATGTGTCGCTTCCCCGCTCAGGTCCCCGGAGTTCACCTTCTTCTTCCTGGTGCATGTAAGTGCATTGTCCGTGTATAATGCGCTGTGCGGGGAGTCACTAAGATCCTGCGTCCGATATCCTGCATATGTCACTTCCCCGCTCAGGTCCCTGGAGTTCACCTTCTTCTTCCTGGTGCATGTAAGTGCATTGTCCGTGTATAATGTGCTGTGCGGGGAGTCACTAAGATCCTGCACCCGATATCCTGCATGTGTCACTTCCCCGCTCAGGTCCCCGGGGTTCACCTTCTTCCTCCTGGTGCATGTAAGTGCATTGTCCGTGTATAATGTGCTGTGCAGGGAGTCACTAAGATCCTGCATCCGATATCCTGCATGTGTCGCTTCCCCGCTCAGGTCCCAGGAGTTCACCTTCTTCTTCCTGGTGCATGTAAGTGCATTGCCCGTGTAAAATGCGCTGTGCGGGGAGTCACTAAGATCCTGCATCCGATATCCTGCATGTGTCGCTTCCCCGCTCAGGTCCCAGGAGTTCACCTTCTTCTTCCTGGTACATGTAAGTGCATTGTCCGTGTATAATCCGCTGTGCGGGGAGTCACTAAGATCCTGCGTCCGATATATTGCATGTGTCACTTCCCCGCTCAGGTCCCAGGAGTTCACCTTCTTCTTCCTAGTGCATGTAAGTGCATTGTCCGTGTATAATGCGCTGTGCGGGGAGTCACTAAGATCGTGCCCCCGATATCCTGCATGTGTCGCTTCCCCGCTCAGGTCCCCGGAGTTCACCTTCTTCTTCCTGGTGCATGTAAGTGCATTGTCCGTGTATAATGCCCTGTGCAGGGAGTCACTGATATCCTGCATGTGTCGGTTCCGCGCTCAGGTCCCAGGAGTTCACCTTCTTCTTCCTGCTGCATGTAAGTGCATTGTCCGTGTATAATGCGCTGTGCGGGGAGTCACTAAGATCCTGCGCCCGATATCCTGCATGTGTCGCTTCCCCGCTCAGGTCCCCGGAGTTCACGTTCTTCTTCCTGGTGCATGTAAGTGCATTGTCTGTGTATAATGCGCTGTGCGGGGAGTCACTAAGATCCTGCCCCCGATATCCTGCATGTGTCGCTTCCCCGCTCAGGTCCCCGGAGTTCACCTTCTTCTTCCTGGTGCATGTAAGTGCATTGTCTGTGTATAATGCGCTGTGCGGGGAGTCACTAAGATCCTGCGCCCGATACCCTGCATGTGTCGCTTCCCCGCTCAGGTCCCCGGAGATCACCTTCTTCTTCCTGGTGCATGTAAGTGCATTGTCTGTGTATAATGCGCTGTGCGGAGAGTCACTAAGATCCTGCACCCGATATCCTGCATGTGTCGCTTCCCCGCTTAGGTCCCCGGGGTTCACCTTCTTCCTCCTATTGCATGTAAGTGCATTGTCCGTGTATAATGCGCAGTGCGGGGAGTCACTAAGATCCTGTGCCCCGATATCCTGCATGTGTCGCTTCCCCGCTCAGGTCCCCGGAGTTCTCCTTCTTCTTCCTGTTGCATGTAAGTGCATTGTCTGTGTATAATGCGCTGTGCGGGGAGTCACTAAGATCCTGCGCCCGATATCCTGCATGTGTCACTTCCCCGCTCAGGTCCCCGGAGTTCACCTTCTTCTTCCTGGTGCATGTAAGTGCATTGTCCATGTATAATGTGCTGTGCGGGGAGTCACTAAGATCCTGCGCCCGATATCCTGCATGTGTCGCTTCCCCGCTCAGGTCCCCGGGGTTCACCTTCTTCCTCCCAGTGCATGTAAGTGCATTGTCCGTGTATAATGCGCAGTGCGGGGAGTCACTAAGATCCTGCGCCCGATACCCTGCATGTGTCACTTCCCCGCTCAGGTCCCCGGGGTTCACCTTCTTCCTCCCAGTGCATGTAAGTGCATTGTCCGTGTATAATGCGCAGTGCGGGGAGTCACTAAGATCCTGCGCCCGATATCCTGCATGTGTCTCTTCCCCGCTCAGGTCCCCGGAGTTCACCTTCTTCTTCCTGGTGCATGTAAGTGCATTGTCTGTGTATAATGCGCTGTGCGGGGAGTCACTAAGATCCTGCACCCGATATCCTGCATGTGTCGCTTCCCCGCTCAGGTCCCTGGAGTTCACCTTCTTCTTCCTGGTGCATGTAAGTGCATTGTCCGTGTATAATGCGCTGTGCTGGGAGTCACTAAGATCCTGCACCTGATATCCTGCATGTGTCACTTCCCCGCTCAGGTCCCCGGAGTTCACCTTCTTCTTCCTGGTGCATGTAAGTGCATTGTCCGTGTATAATGCCCTGTGCGGGGAGTCGCTAAGATCCTGCCCCCGATATCCTGCATGTATCACTTCCCCGCTCAGGTCCCCGGAGTTCACCTTCTTCTTCCTGGTGCATGTAAGTGCATTGTCTGTGTATAATGTGCTGTGCGGGGAGTCACTAAGATCCTGCCCCCGATATCCTGCATGTGTCGCTTCCCCGCTCAGGTCCCCGGGGTTCACCTTCTTCTTCCTGGTGCATGTAAGTGCATTGTCCGTGTATAATGTGCTGTGCGGGGAGTCACTAAGATCCTGCGCCCAATATCCTGCATGTGTCTCTTCCCCGCTCAGGTCCCCGGAGTTCACCTTCTTCTTCCTGGTGCATGTAAGTGCATTGTCCGTGTATAATGCGCTGTGCGTGGAGTCACTAAGATCCTGCGCCCGATATCCTGCCTGTGTCGCTTCCCCGCTCAGGTCCCAGGACCTTCTTCTTCCTGGTGTATGTAAGTGCATTGTCCGTGTATAATGCGCTGTGCGGGGAGTCACTAAGATCCTGCGCCCAATATCCTGCATGTGTCACTTCCCCGCTCAGGTCCCCGGAGTTCTCCTTCTTCTTCCTGGTGCATGTAAGTGCATTGTCCGTGTATAATGCGCTGTGCGGGGAGTCACTAAGATCCTGCCCCCGATATCCTGCATGTGTCGCTTCTCCGCTCAGGTCCCCAGAGTTCACCTTCTTCTTCCTGGTGCATGTAAGTGCATTGTCCGTGTATAATGCGCTGTGCAGGGAGTCACTAAGATCCTGCACCCGATATCCTGCATGTGTCACTTCCCCGCTCAGGTCCCTGGAGTTCACCTTCTTCTTCCTGGTGCATGTAAGTGCATTGTCCGTGTATAATGTGCTGTGCGGGGAGTCACTAAGATCCTGTGCCTGATATCCTGCATGTGTCACTTCCCCGCTCAGGTCCCCGGAGTTCACCTTCTTCTTCCTGGTGCATGTAAGTGCATTGTCCGTGTATAATGCGCTGTGCGGGGAGTCACTATGATCCCGCACCCGATATCCTGCATGTGTCGCTTCCCCGCTCAGGTCCCTGGGGTTCACCTTCTTCTTCCTGGTGCATGTAAGTGCATTGTCCGTGTATAATGCGCTGTGCGGGGAGTCACTAAGATCCTGCCCCCGATATCCTGCATGTGTCGCTTCTCCGCTCAGGTCCCCAGAGTTCACCTTCTTCTTCCTGGTGCATGTAAGTGCATTGTCCGTGTATAATGCGCTGTGCGGGGAGTCACTAAGATCCTGCCCCCGATATCCTGCATGTGTCGCTTCTCCGCTCAGGTCCCCAGAGGTCACCTTCTTCTTCCTGGTGCATGTAAGTGCATTGTCCGTGTATAATGCACTGTGCGGGGAGTCACTAAGATCCTGTGCCTGATATCCTGCATGTGTCACTTCCCCGCTCAGGTCCCCGGAGTTCACCTTCTTCTTCCTGGTGCATGTAAGTGCATTGTCCGTGTATAATGCGCTGTGCGGGGAGTCACTAAGATCCCGCACCCGATATCCTGCATGTGCCGCTTCCCCGCTCAGGTCCCTGGGGTTCACCTTCTTCTTCCTGGTGCATGTAAGTGCATTGTCCGTGTATAATGCGCTGTGTGGGGAGTCACTAAGATCCCGCACCCGATATCCTGCATGTGTCGCTTCCCCGCTCAGGTCCCTGGAGTTCACCTTCTTCTTCCTGCGACGCAATCCCTGGGCACCACGGTTGCAGCGTCCAGTGCACAGTCCTGTAGCTTTCCATGGGCTCATGCGCACCACGGTCTCAGCGTCCAGTGTACGGTCCTGTAGCTTTCTATGGGCTCATGCGCACCACGGTTGCAGCGTCCAGTGTACAGTCCTGTAGCTTTCCATGGGCTCATGCGCACCACAGTCTCAGCGTCCAGTGTGCGGCCCTGTAGCTTTCTATGGGCTCATGCGCACCACGGTTGCAGCGTCCAGTGTACGGCCCTGTAGCTTTCTATGGGCTCATGCGCACAACGGTCTCAGCGTCCAGTGTACGGTCCTGTAGCTTTCTATGGGCTCATGCGCACCACGGTCTCAGCGTCCAGTGTACAGTCCTGTAGCTTTCCATGGGCTCATGCGCACCACGGTCTCAGCGTCCAGTGTACGGTCCTGTAGCTTTCTATGGGCTCATGCGCACCACGGTTGCAGCGTCCAGTGTACGGCCCTGTAGCTTTCTATGGGCTCATGCGCACCACAGTCTCAGCGTCCAGTGTGCGGCCCTGTAGCTTTCTATGGGCTCATGCGCACCACGGTCTCAGCGTCCAGTGTCCGGTCCTGTAGCTTTCTATGGGCTCATGCGCACCACGGTTGCAGCGTCCAGTGTACGGCCCTGTAGCTTTCTATGGGCTCATGCGCACCACAGTCTCAGCGTCCAGTGTACGGTCCTGTAGCTTTCTATGGGCTCATGCGGACCACGGTCTCAGCATCCATTGTACGGCCCTGTAGCTTTCTATGGGCTCATGCGCACCACGGTCTCAGCGTCCAGTGTACGGCCTTGTAGCTTTCTATGGGCTCATGCGCACCACGGTCTCAGTGTCCAGTGTACGGTCCTGTAGCTTTCCATGGGCTCATGCGCACCACGGTTGCAGCGTCCAGTGTACGGCCCTGTAGCTTTCTATGGGCTCATGCGCACCACAGTCTCAGCGTCCAGTGTGCGGCCCTGTAGCTTTCTATGGGCTCATGCGCACCACGGTTGCAGCGTCCAGTGTACGGCCCTGTAGCTTTCTATGGGCTCATGCGCACCACAGTCTCAGCGTCCAGTGTACGGTCCTGTAGCTTTCTATGGGCTCATGCGCACCACGGTCTCAGCGTCCATTGTACGGCCCTGTAGCTTTCTATGGGCTCATGCGCACCACGGTCTCAGCGTCCAGTGTACGGCCTTGTAGCTTTCTATGGGCTCATGCGCACCACGGTCTCAGTGTCCAGTGTCCGGTCGTGCAGCTTTCCATGGGCTCATGCGCACCACGGTCTCAGCGTCCATTGTACGGCCCTGTAGCTTTCTATGGGCTCATGCGCACCACGGTCTCAGCGTCCAGTGTACGGCCTTGTAGCTTTCTATGGGCTCATGCGCACCACGGTCTCAGTGTCCAGTGTACGGTCCTGTAGCTTTCCATGGGCTCATGCGCACCACGGTTGCAGCGTCCAGTGTACGGCCCTGTAGCTTTCTATGGGCTCATGCGCACCACAGTCTCAGCGTCCAGTGTGCGGCCCTGTAGCTTTCTATGGGCTCATGCGCACCACGGTTGCAGCGTCCAGTGTACGGCCCTGTAGCTTTCTATGGGCTCATGCGCACCACAGTCTCAGCGTCCAGTGTACGGTCCTGTAGCTTTCTATGGGCTCATGCGCACCACGGTCTCAGCGTCCATTGTACGGCCCTGTAGCTTTCTATGGGCTCATGCGCACCACGGTCTCAGCGTCCAGTGTACGGCCTTGTAGCTTTCTATGGGCTCATGCGCACCACGGTCTCAGTGTCCAGTGTCCGGTCCTGCAGCTTTCCATGGGCTCATGCGCACCACGGTCTCAGCGTCCAGTGTACGGCCCTGTAGCTTTCTATGGGCTCATGCGCACCACGGTTTCAGTGTCCAGTGTATGGTCCTGTAGCTTTCTATGGGCTCATGCGCACCACAGTCTCAGCGTCCAGTGTACGGTCCTTTAGCTTTCTATGGGCTCATGCGCACCACAGTCTCAGCGTCCAGTGTACGGTCCTTTAGCTTTCTATGGGCTCATGCGCACCACGGTCTCAGCGTCCAGTGTACGGCCCTGTAGCTTTCTATGGGTCCATGCGCACCACGGACTCAGTGTCCAGTGTCCGATCCTGCAGCTTTCCATGGGCTCATGCGCACCACGGTCTCAGCGTCCAGTGTACGGCCCTGTAGCTTTCTATGGGCTCATGCGCACCACGGTTTCAGCGTCCAGTGTGCGGTCTCGTAGCTTTCTATGGGCTCATGCGCACCACGGTCTCAGCGTCCAGTGTACGGTCCTGTAGCTTTCTATGGGCTCATGCGCACCACGGTTTCAGCGTCCAGTGTACATTCCTGTAGCTTTCTATGGGCTCATGCGCACCATGGTTTCAGTGTACGGTCCTGTAGCTTTCTATGGGCTCATGCGCACCACGGTTTCAGTGTCCAGTGTATGGTCCTGTAGCTTTCTATGGGCTCATGCGCACCACAGTCTCAGCGTCCAGTGTACGGTCCTTTAGCTTTCTATGGGCTCATGCGCACCACAGTCTCAGCGTCCAGTGTACGGTCCTTTAGCTTTCTATGGGCTCATGCTCACCACGGTCTCAGCGTCCAGTGTACGGCCCTGTAGCTTTCTATGGGCCCATGCGCACCACGGACTCAGTGTCCAGTGTCCGATCCTGCAGCTTTCCATGGGCTCATGCGCACCACGGTCTCAGCGTCCAGTGTACGGCCCTGTAGCTTTCTATGGGCTCATGCGCACCACGGTTTCAGCGTCCAGTGTGCGGTCTCGTAGCTTTCTATGGGCTCATGCGCACCACGGTCTCAGCGTCCAGTGTACGGTCCTGTAGCTTTCTATGGGCTCATGCGCACCACGGTTTCAGCGTCCAGTGTACATTCCTGTAGCTTTCTATGGGCTCATGCGCACCATGGTTTCAGTGTACGGTCCTGTAGCTTTCTATGGGCTCATGCGCACCACGGTTGCAGCGTCCATTGTACGGCCCTGTAGCTTTCTATGGGCTCATGCGCACCACGGTTTCAGCGTCCAGTGTCCGGTCCTGTAGCTTTCTATGGGCTCATGCGCACCACGGTCTCAGCGTCCAGTGTACGGTTCTGTAGCTTTCTATGGGCTCATGCGCACCACGGTCTCAGCGTCCAGTGTCCGGTCCTGTAGTTTTCTATGGGCTCATGCGCACCACGGTCTCAGTGTCCAGTGTCCGGTCCTGCAGCTTTCCATGGGCTCATGCGCACCACGGTCTCCGCGTCCAGTGTGCGGCCCTGTAGCTTTCTATGGGCTCATGCGCACCACGGTCTCAGCGTCCAGTATACGGTCTTGTAGCTTTCTATAGGCTCATGCGCACCATCGTCTCAGTGTCCAGTGTCCGGTCCTGTAGCTTTCTATGGGCTCATGCGCACCACGGTTTCAGCGTCCAGTGTACGGTCTCGTAGCTTTCTATGGGCTCATGCGCACCACGGTTTCAGCGTCCAGTGTATGGTCCTGTAGCTTTCTATGGGCTCATGCGCACCACGGTCTCAGTGTCCAGTGTGCGGCCCTGTAGCTTTCTATGGGCTCATGCGCACCACGGTTTCAGCGTCCAGTGTACGGTCCTGTAGCTTTCTATGGGCTCATGCGCACCACGGTCTCAGCGTCCAGTGTGCGGCCCTGTAGCTTTCTATGGGCTCATGCGCACCACGGTTTCAGTGTCCAGTGTACGGTCTCGTAGCTTTCTATGGGCTCATGCGCACCACGGTCTCAGTGTCCAATGTATGGTCCTGTAGCTTTCTATGGGCTCATGCGCACCACGGTTTCAGCGTCCAGTGTACGGTCCTGTAGCTTTCTATGGGCTCATGCGCACCACGGTCTCAGCGTCCAGTGTACGGTCCTGTAGCTTTCTATGGGCCCATGCGCACCACGGTCTCAGCGTCCAGTGTACGGCCCTGTAGCTTTCTATGGGCTCATGCGCACCACGGTCTCAGCGTCCAGTGTACGGTCCTGTAGCTTTCTATGGGCTCATGCGCATGGCTCAAGGTTTCCACGTGCGCCCCCGCCCCCCCCCCCGCCTGTGTGTCAGTCTTATATCACTGTCACAATACTTGGCAGCAAACAACAGTGCACAGCACATAAAGCTCCGGGAGGTTAGAGTGTCAGCTCCTGGGTACAGTTTGGGGTCAGTGGGGTCCATCCATTGCTGACTACACTGTGTGCGGGGGATGGGGGACGTTACCTCCCAGCCATCAGGCTCCAGGAACTCCCTCTTCTCTGTGGCTCGCAGGAACTCCTCCAGGTTTATCAGTCGATCCTTATCCACATCCACCTGCCGCAACACAGAAGAGATGCAACACATCCAGCAGCACATCGCACACGCTCAGTGCAAGGTACCCAGCAATGTCTCCTCCCACCAGACTCCCTCATCCTGGAGTCTACATGTACCCAGCAATGTCTCCTCCCACCAGACTCCTCACTCCCTCACCCTGGAGTCTATATGTACCCAGCAATGTCTCCTCCCACCAGACTCCCTCATCCTGGAGTCTACATGTACCCAGCAATGTCTCCTCCCACCAGACTCCCTCATCCTGGAGTCTATATGTACCCAGCAATGTCTCCTCCCACCAGACTCCCTCATCCTGGAGTCTACATGTACCCAGCAATGTCTCCTCCCACCAGACTCCTCACTCCCTCATCCTGGAGTCTATATGTACCCAGCAATGTCTCCTCCCACCAGACTCCTCACTCCCTCATCCTGGAGTCTATATGTACCCAGCAAGGTCTCCTCCCACCAGACTCCTCACTCCCTCATCCTGGAGTCTATATGTACCCAGCAAGGTCTCCTCCCACCAGACTCCCTCATCCTGGAGTCTATATGTACCCAGCAATGTCTCCTCCCACCAGACTCCTCACTCCCTCATCCTGGAGTCTATATGTACCCAGCAATGTCTCCTCCCACCAGACTCCTCACTCCCTCATCCTGGAATCTCTTTGTACCCAGCAATGTCTCCTCCCACCAGACTCCTCACTCCATCATCCTGGAGTCTACTTGTACCCAGCAATGTCTCCTCCCACCAGACTCCTCACTCCATCATCCTGGAGTCTACATGTACCCAACAATGTCTCCTCCCACCAGACTCCTCACTCCATCATCCTGGAGTCTACATGTACCCAGCAATGTCTCCTCCCACCAGACTCCCTCATCCTGGAGTCTATATGTACCCAGCAATGTCTCCTCCCACCAGACTCCCTCATCCTGGAGTATATATGTACTCAGCAAAGTCTCCTCCCAACAGACTCCCTCATCCTGGAGTATATATGTACTCAGCAAAGTCTCCTCCCACCAGACTCCTCACTCCCTCATCCTGGAGTCTATATGTACCCAGCAATGTCTCCTCCCACCAGACTCCTCACTCCCTCATCCTGGAATCTCTTTGTACCCAGCAATGTCTCCTCCCACCAGACTCCTCACTCCCTCATCCTGGAATCTCTTTGTACCCAGCAATGTCTCCTCCCACCAGACTCCTCACTCCATCATCCTGGAGTCTACATGTACCCAGCAATGTCTCCTCCCACCAGACTCCTCATTCCCTCATCCTGGAGTCTACATGTACCCAGCAATGTCTCCTCCCACCAGACTCCTCACTCCCTCATCCTGGAGTCTATATGTACCCAGCAATGTCTCCTCCCACCAGACTCCTCACTCCCTCATCCTGGAATCTCCTTGTACCCAGCAATGTCTCCTCCCACCAGACTCCTCACTCCCTCATCCTGGAGTCTATATGTACCCAGCAATGTCTCCTCCCACCAGACTCCTCACCTCATTCATCACATGTTCCCTCATCCGCAGTCGCTCCTCCTCCATCTCCACCATGTCGTCTTCCTCATTTTGGGGGTCATACGCTTTTGCCAGCTGCAATGAGGCAGAGAGAGGTCAGTGCAGCGTCCATGGGGGCTGCTGCGGCCGCTGCTCGTGTGATTACCTCTTTGGTGAAGAGCGCCTCCAGCTCCTGCTCATCCATGAAGCCGTCACTGTTGGTGTCTGTAAGGAGATGCACAAGGGGGTCAGACCCCGACCGCTGCATTGACCCTCCCTTCCTATACACAGACACGCTACAGCGCCCCCTACTGGAACTATGCCCACAACTATGAATAATGCAGTCATGTGACCGGGTCATGTGACTGCATACTGCAGGATTAGTCAGGTGATAAGTATCAGGACATTATATAAGTACCCCCTGCACTGTACTACAACCCCCAGCCTCCTTCCAGGCCCCCCACCAGAGCCCTGGGAAATGTCTTCCAGGTATAATAGACGCTCGTTACTTACCGTGCAGCTTGAAGAAAGTCTTGGGGTCAAAATCTGATGCGTCCAGGCCGTCCGTCTCCTCCCAGACCTCCTTCAGCTGATCCTTGCTGCCCTTGGAAGGTGATAATTACTATTACAGTGGGGCACAGAAACAGGCTGCGGGGCTACTGTATACAGGGAGGGCAGGCTGCGGGGCTACTGTATACAGGGGGGCGGCTGCGGGGCTACTGTATACAGGGGGGCAGGCTGCGGGGCTACTGTATAAAGGGGGGAGGCTGCGGGACTACTGTATACATGGGGGAGGGAGGCTGCGGGGCTACTGTATACAGGGGGGGGGGAGGCTGCGGGGCTACTGTATACAGGGAGGGGGAGGCTGCGGGGCTACTGTATACAGGGGGGAGGGAGGCTGCGGGGCTACTGTATACAGGGAGGGCAGGCTGCGGGGCTACTGTATACAGGGGGGCGGCTGCGGGGCTACTGTATACAGGGGGGCAGGCTGCGGGGCTACTGTATAAAGGGGGGAGGCTGCGGGACTACTGTATACATGGAGGAGGGAGGCTGCGGGGCTACTGTATACAGGGGGGGGGGAGGCTGCGGGGCTACTGTATACAGGGAGGGGGAGGCTGCGGGGCTACTGTATACAGGGGGGAGGGAGGCTGCGGGGCTACTGTATACAGGGGGGAGGGAGGCTGCGGGGCTACTGTATACAGGGAGGGCAGGCTGCGGGGCTACTGTATACAGGGGGGCGGCTGCGGGGCTACTGTATACAGGGGGAGAGGCTGCGGGACTACTGTATACAGGGGGGAGGGAGGCTGCGGGGCTACTGTATACAGGGAGGGGGAGGCTGCGGGACTACTGTATACAGGGGGGGAGGCTGCGGGGCTACTGTATACAGGGGGGGGAGGCTGCGGGGCTACTGTATACAGGGGGGCGGCTGCGGGGCTACTGTATACAGGGGGGCAGGCTGCGGGGCTACTGTATACAGGGGGGGAGGCTGCGGGACTACTGTATACAGGGGGGAGGGAGGCTGCGGGGCTACTGTATACAGGGGGGAGGGAGGCTGCGGGGCTACTGTATACAGGGGGGAGGGAGGCTGCGGGGCTACTGTATACAGGGGGGAGGGAGGCTGCGGGGCTACTGTATACAGGGGGGAGGGAGGCTGCGGGGCTACTGTATACAGGGGGGAGGGAGGCTGCGGGGCTACTGTATACAGGGGGGGAGGGAGGCTGCGGGGCTACTGTATACAGGGAGGGCAGGCTGCGGGACTACTGTATACATGGGGGAGGGAGGCTGCGGGGCTACTGTATACAGGGGGGGAGGCTGCGGGACTACTGTATACAGGGGGGGGGAGGCTGCGGGACTACTGTATACAGGGGGGAGGGAGGCTGCGGGGCTACTGTATACAGGGAGGGGGAGGCTGCGGGACTACTGTATACAGGGGGGGAGGGAGGCTGCGGGGCTACTGTATACAGGGAGGGGGAGGCTGCAGGACTACTGTATACAGGGGGGAGAGAGGCTGCGGGGCTACTGTATACAGGGGGGGAGGGAGGCTGCGGGGCTACTGTATACAGGGAGGGGGAGGCTGCGGGACTACTGTATACAGGGGGGAGGGAGGCTGCGGGGCTACTGTATACAGGGAGGGGGAGGCTGCGGGGCTACTGTATACAGGGGGGAGGGAGGCTGCGGGGCTACTGTATACAGGGGGGAGGGAGGCTGCGGGGCTACTGTATACAGGGGGGAGGGAGGCTGCGGGGCTACTGTATACAGGGGACGGGGAGGCTGCGGGGCTACTGTATACAGGGGGAGGGAGGCTGCGGGGCTACTGTATACAGGGAGGGGGAGGCTGCGGGACTACTGTATACAGGGGGGGGAGGCTGCGGGGCTACTGTATACAGGGGGGGGGGAGGCTGCGGGGCTACTGTATACAGGGGGGGGGAGGCTGCGGGGCTACTGTATACAGGGAGGGGGAGGCTGCGGGGCTACTGTATACAGGGAGGGCAGGCTGCGGGGCTACTGTATACAGGGAGGGGGAGGCTGCGGGGCTACTGTATACAGGGAGGGCAGGCTGCGGGGCTACTGTATACAGGGAGGGCAGGCTGCGGGGCTACTGTATACAGGGAGGGCAGGCTGCGGGGCTACTGTATACAGGGAGGGGGAGGCTGCGGGGCTACTGTATACAGGGAGGGCAGGCTGCGGGGCTACTGCATACATGGGGGCGGGCTGCGGGGCTACTGCATACAGGGGGGCGGGCTGCGGGGCTACTGCATACAGGGGGGCGGGCTGCTGGGCTACTGCATACAGGGGGGAAGGCTGCTGGGCTACTGCATACAGGGGGGCGGGCTGCGGGGCTACTGCATACAGGGGGGCGGGCTGCGGGGCTACTGCATACAGGGGGGCAGGCTGCTGTGTACAGAGGGGGAGGCTGCTGTGTACAGGGGGGGAGGCTGCTGTGTACAGTGGGGGGAGGCTGCTGTGTACAGGGGGGCAGGCTGCTGTGTACAGTGGGGGGAGGCTGCTGTGTACAGGGGGGGCTGCTGTGTACACGGGGGGAGGCTGCTGTGTACAGGGGGGGGGGCTGCTGTGTACAGGGGGGGGGCTGCTGTGTACGGGGGGGGAGGCTGCTGTGTACAGGGGGGGGAGGCTGCTGTGTACAGGGGGGGAGGCTGCTGTGTACAGGGGGGGGAGGCTGCTGTGTACAGGGGGGGGGGAGGCTGCTGTGTACAGGGGGGGGGAGGCTGCTGTGTACAGGGGGGGAGGCTGCTGTGTACACGGGGGGAGGCTGCTGTGTACAGGGGGGGGGGGCTGCTGTGTACGGGGGGGAGGCTGCTGTGTACAGGGGGGGGAGGCTGCTGTGTACAGGGGGGGGAGGCTGCTGTGTACAGGGGGGGGCTGCTGTGTACAGGGGGGGGGCTGCTGTGTACAGGGGGGGGCTGCTGTGTACAGGGGGGGGCTGCTGTGTACAGGGGGGGGGCTGCTGTGTACAGGGGGGGAGGCTGCTGTGTACAGGAGGGGGGGCTGCTGTGTACAGGGGGGGGGGCTGCTGTGTACAGGGGGGGGCTGCTGTGTACAGGGGGGGAGGCTGCTGTGTACAGGGGGGAGGCTGCTGTGTACAGGGGGGGGGGGCTGCTGTGTACAGGGGGGGGGGCTGCTGTGTACAGGGGGGGGCTGCTGTGTACAGGGGGGGGGCTGCTGTGTACAGGGGGGAGGCTGCTGTGTACAGGGGGGAGGCTGCTGTGTACAGGGGGGGGAGGCTGCTGTGTACAGGGGGGGGAGGCTGCTGTGTACAGGGGGGGGAGGCTGCTGTGTACAGGGGGGGGAGGCTGCTGTGTACAGGGGGGGAGGCTGCTGTGTACACGGGGGAGGCTGCTGTGTACACGGGGGGAGGCTGCTGTGTACACGGGGGGAGGCTGCTGTGTACACGGGGGGAGGCTGCTGTGTACACGGGGGGAGGCTGCTGTGTACAGGGGGGGGGCTGCTGTGTACAGGGGGGGGGAGGCTGCTGTGTACAGGGGGGGGGGCTGCTGTGTACAGGGGGGGGGCTGCTGTGTACAGGGGGGGGGCTGCTGTGTACAGGGGGGAGGCTGCTGTGTACACGGGGGGAGGCTGCTGTGTACACGGGGGGAGGCTGCTGTGTACAGGGGGGGGCTGCTGTGTACAGGGGGGGGCTGCTGTGTACAGGGGGGGGGCTGCTGTGTACGGGGGGGGGGGCTGCTGTGTACAGGGGGGAGGCTGCTGTGTACACGGGGGGGCTGCTGTGTACAGGGGGGGGGCTGCTGTGTACAGGGGGGGGAGGCTGCTGTGTACAGGGGGGGGGGCTGCTGTGTACAGGGGGGGGAGGCTGCTGTGTACAGGGGGGGGAGGCTGCTGTGTACAGGGGGGGGAGGCTGCTGTGTACAGGGGGGGGAGGCTGCTGTGTACAGGGGGGGGAGGCTGCTGTGTACAGGGGGGGAGGCTGCTGCGTACAGGGGGGGAGGCTGCTGTGTACAGGGGGGGAGGCTGCTGTGTACAGGGGGGGAGGCTGCGTTGTACAGGGGGGGAGGCTGCTGTGTACAGGGGGGGGAGGCTGCTGTGTACAGGGGGGGAGGCTGCTGTGTACAGGGGGGGAGGCTGCTGTGTACAGGGGGGGAGGCTGCTGTATACAGAGGGGGAGGCTGCTGTGTACAGGGGGGGGGGGCTGCTGTGTACAGGGGGGGGGGAGGCTGCTGTGTACAGGGGGGGAGGCTGCTGTGTACCTGGGGGGAGGCTGCTGTGTACAGAAGGGGAGGCTGCTGTATACAGAAGGGGAGGCTGCTGTATACAGAAGGGGAGGCTGCTGTATACCGGGGGGAGGCTGCTGTATACAGGGAGTGCATGGTGACAGTGGCGCCCCTGCAGTGGACCCTCCTCTCCTGGCACTCACGGGGTGGTTGATCTTGGGGTGCTCCTTGTGCTTCCTCTTCATCTCCTGGTACTTGGCCTCCTCCTGTTTTTGGGCCTCCTCGTCTAGACTCTTCAGGTGCTCGCGCCTCTCGTGTTCCTTCATCATCTCGTAACGCTTGAACTCATCGTGCCGCTTTTTGTCGTAATTCTCCAAGTCCTTTGTAGCCTGAAAACAACAAAACGCAGCGAAGGGCGAGACCCCCCATCATTACACGGCTCCGGGGGGAAGCCTGAGGGCAGGAGGGGGTATCCGCTCACCGCTTTGATAAGCAGGTCCAAGTCTTGGGGTTCAAACGAGTCGGGGTTCATGTGATTGAGGTGATTGAACTGCTGGAGGAGCGCATGGCGATCGAGGTGGACACCTGCAGAACAGACACCGGCATCAGAGAGAGGGGGTGACCAAGAGCCCCCCACAATCACCTCCCCAGGACATGGGGGGCAGGGGGGTCCTACCACCACCTCCCCAGGACATGGGGGGCAGGGGGGTCCTACCACCACCTCCCCAGGACATGAAAGGGCAGGGGGGTCCTACCACCACCTCCCCAGGACATGGGGGGCAGGGGGGTCCTACCACCACCTCTCCAGGACATGAGGGGCAGGGGGGTCCTAATACCACCTCCCCAGGACATGGGGGGCAGGGGGGTCCTACCACCACCTCCCCAGGACATGAGGGGTAGGGGGGTCCTACCACCACCTCCCCAGGACATGAGGGGTAGGGGGGTCCTACCACCACCTCCCCAGGACATGAGGGGCAGGGGGGGGTCCTACCACCACCTCCCCAGGACATGAGGGGCAGGGGGGGGTCCTACCACCACCTCCCCAGGACATGAGAGGCAGGGGGATCCTACCACCACCTCCCCAGGACATGAGGGGCAGGGGGGTCCTACCACCACCTCCCCAGGACATGAGGGGCAGGGGGATCCTACCACCACCTCCCCAGGACATGAGGGGCAGGGGGGTCCTACCACCACCTCCCCAGGACATCAGGGGCAGGGAGGTCCTACCAACACCTCTCCAGGACATGAGGGGCAGGAGGTCCTACCACCACCTCCCCCGGACATGAGGGGCAGGGGGGTCCTACCACCACCTCCCCAGGACATGAGGGGCAGGGGGGTCCTACCACCACCTCCCCAGGACATTAGGGGTTAGGGGGGGTCCTACCACCACCTCCCCAGGACATGAGGGGCAGGGGAGGGTCCTACCACCACCTCCCCAGGACATGAGGGGCAGGGGGGTCCTACCACCACCTCCCCAGGACATGAGGGGTAGGGGGTCCTACCACCACCTCCCCAGGACATGAGGGGCAGGGGGGTCCTACCACCACCTCCCCAGGACATGAAGGGCAGGGGGTCCTACCACCACCTCCCCAGGACATGAGGGGCAGGGGATCCTACCACCACCTCCCCAGGACATGAGGGGCAGGGGGGTCCTACCACCACCTCCCCAGGACATGAGGGGCAGGGGGGGTCCTACCACCACCTCCCCAGGACATGAGGGGCATGGGATCCTACCACCACCTCCCCAGGACATGAGGGGCAGGAGGTCCTACCACCACCTTCCCAGGACATGAGGGGCAGGGGGGTCCTACCACCACCTCCCCAGGACATGAGGGGCAGGGGGGTCCTACCACCACCTCCCCAGGACATTAGGGGCAGGGGGTCCTACCACCACCTCCCCAGGACATGAGGGGCAGGGGGGTCCTACCACCACCTCTCCAGGACATGAGGGGCAAGGGGGTCCTACCACCACATCCCCAGGACATGAGGGGCAGGGGAGGGTCCTACCACCACCTCCCCAGGACATGAGGGGCAGGGGAGGGTCCTACCACCACCTCCCCAGGACATGAGGGGCAGGGGAGGGTCCTACCACCACCTCCCCAGGACATGAGGGGCAGGGGAGGGTCCTACCACCACCTCCCCAGGACATGAGGGGCAGGGGGGGGTCCTACCACCACCTCCCCAGGACATGAGGGGCAGGGGGGTCCTACCACCACCTCCCCAGGACATGAGGGGCAGGGGGATCCTACCACCACCTCCCCAGGACATGAGGGGCAGGGGGGTCCTACCACCACCTCCCCAGGACATCAGGGGCAGGGAGGTCCTACCAACACCTCTCCAGGACATGAGGGGCAGGAGGTCCTACCACCACCTCCCCCGGACATGAGGGGCAGGGGGGTCCTACCACCACCTCCCCAGGACATGAGGGGCAGGGGGGTCCTACCACCACCTCCCCAGGACATTAGGGGTTAGGGGGGGTCCTACCACCACCTCCCCAGGACATGAGGGGCAGGGGAGGGTCCTACCACCACCTCCCCAGGACATGAGGGGCAGGGGGGTCCTACCACCACCTCCCCAGGACATGAGGGGCAGGGGGTCCTACCACCACCTCCCCAGGACATGAGGGGCAGGGGGGTCCTACCACCACCTCCCCAGGACATGAAGGGCAGGGGATCCTACCACCACCTCCCCAGGACATGAGGGGCAGGGGGGTCCTACCACCACCTCCCCAGGACATGAGGGGCAGGGGGGTCCTACCACCACCTCCCCAGGACATGAGGGGCAGGGGGGGTCCTACCACCACCTCCCCAGGACATGAGGAGCATGGGATCCTACCACCACCTCCCCAGGACATGAGGGGCAGGAGGTCCTACCACCACCTCCCAGGACATGAGGGGCAGGGGGGTCCTACCACCACCTCCCCAGGACATGAGGGGCAGGGGGGTCCTACCACCACCTCCCCAGGACATGAGGGGCAGGGGGGTCCTACCACCACCTCTCCAGGACATGAGGGGCAGGGGGGTCCTACCACCACCTCCCCAGGACATGAGGGGCAGGGGGGTCCTACCACCACCTCCCCAGGACATGAGGGGCAGGGGGGTCCTACCACCACCTCCCCAGGACATTAGGGGTTAGGGGGGGTCCTACCACCACCTCCCCAGGACATGAGGGGCAGGGGAGGGTCCTACCACCACCTCCCCAGGACATGAGGGGCAGGGGGGTCCTACCACCACCTCCCCAGGACATGAGGGGCAGGGGGTCCTACCACCACCTCCCCAGGACATGAGGGGCAGGGGGGTCCTACCACCACCTCCCCAGGACATGAAGGGCAGGGGATCCTACCACCACCTCCCCAGGACATGAGGGGCAGGGGGGTCCTACCACCACCTCCCCAGGACATGAGGGGCAGGGGGGTCCTACCACCACCTCCCCAGGACATGAGGGGCAGGGGGGGTCCTACCACCACCTCCCCAGGACATGAGGAGCATGGGATCCTACCACCACCTCCCCAGGACATGAGGGGCAGGAGGTCCTACCACCACCTCCCCAGGACATGAGGGGCAGGGGGGTCCTACCACCACCTCCCCAGGACATGAGGGGCAGGGGGGTCCTACCACCACCTCCCCAGGACATTAGGGGCAGGGGGTCCTACCACCACCTCCCCAGGACATGAGGGGCAGGGGGGTCCTACCACCACCTCTCCAGGACATGAGGGGCAGGGGGGTCCTACCACCACCTCCCCAGGACATGAGGGGCAGGGGGGTCCTACCACCACCTCCCCAGGACATGAGGGGCAGGGGGGGTCCTACCACCACCTCCCCAGGACATGAGGGGCATGGGATCCTACCACCACCTCCCCAGGACATGAGGGGCAGGAGGTCCTACCACCACCTCCCCAGGACATGAGGGGCAGGGGGGTCCTACCACCACCTCCCCAGGACATGAGGGGCAGGGGGGTCCTACCACCACCTCTCCAGGACATGAGGGGCAGGGGGGTCCTACCACCACCTCCCCAGGACATGAGGGGCAGGGGAGGGTCCTACCACCACCTCCCCAGGACATGAGGGGCAGGGGAGGGTCCTACCACCACCTCCCCAGGACATGAGGGGCAGGGGAGGGTCCTACCACCACCTCCCCAGGACATGAGGGGCAGGGGATTCCTACCACCACCTCCCCAGGACATGAGGGGCATGGGGGTCCTACCACCACCTCCCCAGGACATGAGGGGCAGGGGGGGTCCTAATACCACCTCCCCAGGACATGAGGGGCAGGGGATCCTACCACCACCTCCCCAGGACATGAGGGGCAGGGGGGGTCCTACCACCACCTCCCCAGGACATGAGGGGCAGGGGGGGTCCTACCACCACCTCCCCAGGACATGAGGGGCATGGGATCCTACCACCACCTCCCCAGGACATGAGGGGCAGGGGGGTCCTACCACCACCTCCCCAGGACATGAGGGGCAGGGGGGTCCTACCACCACCTCCCCAGGACATGAGGGGCAGGGGGGTCCTACCACCACCTCCCCAGGACATTAGGGGCAGGGGGTCCTACCACCACCTCCCCAGGACATCAGGGACAGGAGGTCCTACCACCACCTCCCCAGGACATGAGGGGCAGGGGAGGGTCCTACCACCACCTCCCCAGGACATGAGGGGCAGGGGATTCCTACCACCACCTCCCCAAGACATGAGGGGCATGGGGGTCCTACCACCACCTCCCCAGGACATGAGGGGCAGGGGGGTCCTACCACCACCTCCCCAGGACATGAGGGGCAGGGGATTCCTACCACCACCTCCCCAGGACATGAGGGGCAGGGGATTCCTACCACCACCTCCCCAGGACATGAGGGGCAGGGGGGTCCTACCACCACCTCCCCAGGACATGAGGGGCAGGGGGGTCCTACCACCACCTCCCCAGGACATGAGGGGCAGGGGATCCTACCACCACCTCCCCAGGACATGAGGAGCAGGGGGATCCTACCACCACCTCCCCAGGACATGAGGGGCAGGGGATTCCTACCACCACCTCCCCAGGACATGAGGGGCATGGGGATCCTACCACCACCTCCCCAGGACATGAGGAGCAGGGGGATCCTACCACCACCTCCCCAGGACATGAGGGGCAGGGGATTCCTACCACCACCTCCCCAGGACATGAGGGGCATGGGGGTCCTACCACCACCTCCCCAGGACATGAGGGGCAGGGGGGTCCTACCACCACCTCCCCAGGACATGAGGGGCAGGGGATTCCTACCACCACCTCCCCAGGACATTAGGGGTTAGGGGGGGTCCTACCACCACCTCCCCGGGACATGAGGGGCAGGGGATTCCTACCACCACCTCCCCAGGACATGAGGGGCATGGGGGTCCTACCACCACCTCCCCAGGACATGAGGGGCAGGACATGAGGGGCAGGGGGGTCCTACCACCACCTCCCCAGGACATTAGGGGTTAGGGGGGGGTCCTACCACCACCTCCCCAGGACATTAGGGGTTAGGGGGGGTCCTACCACCACCTCCCCAGGACATTAGGGGTTAGGGGGGGTCCTACCACCACCTCCCCGGGACATGAGGGGCAGGGGAGGGTCCTACCACCACCTCCCCAGGACATGAAAGGGCAGGGGGGTCCTACCACCACCTCCCCAGGACATGAAAGGGCAGGGGGGTCCTACCACCACCTCCCCAGGACATGAGGGGCAGCAGGGTCCTACCACCACCTCCCAAGGACATGAGGGGCAGGGGGTCCTACCACCACCTCCCCAGGACATGAGGGGCAGGGGGGTCCTACCACCCCCTTCGGCAGGACATGAGGGGCAGGGGGGTTCTACCACCACCTCCCCAGGACATTAGGGGTTAGGGGGGGTCCTACCACCACCTCCCCAGGACATTAGGGGTTAGGGGGGGTCCTACCACCACCTCCCCGGGACATGAGGGGCAGGGGAGGGTCCTACCACCACCTCCCCAGGACATGAAAGGGCAGGGGGGTCCTACCACCACCTCCCCAGGACATGAAAGGGCAGGGGGGTCCTACCACCACCTCCCCAGGACATGAGGGGCAGGGGATTCCTACCACCACCTCCCCAGGACATGAGGGGCAGCAGGGTCCTACCACCACCTCCCCAGGACATGAGGGGCAGGGGGTCCTACCACCACCTCCCCAGGACATGAGGGGCAGGGGGGTCCTACCACCACCTCCCCAGGACATGAGGGGCAGGGGGGTCCTACCACCACCTCCCCAGGACATGAGGGGCAGGGGGGTCCTACCACCACCTCCCCAGGACATCAGGGGCAGGAGGTCCTACCACCACCTCCCCAGGACATGAGGGGCAGGGGGGGTCCTACCACCACCTCCACAGGACATTAGGGGCAGGGGGTCCTACCACCACCTCCCCAGGACATGAGGGGCAGGGGGGTCCTACCACCACCTCCCCAGGACATCAGGGGCAGGAGGTCCTACCACCACCTCCCCAGGACATTAGGGGCAGGAGGGGTCCTACCACCACCTCCCCAGGACATGAGGGGCAGGGGGGCCCTACCACCACCTCCCCAGGACATGAGGGGCAGGGGAGGGTCCTACCACCACCTCCCCAGGACATCAGGGGCAGGAGGTCCTACCATCACCTCCCCAGGACATGAGGGGCAGGGGGGTCCTACCACCACCTCCCCAGGACATCAGGGGCAGGAGGTCCTACCACCACCTCCCCAGGACATCAGGGGCAGGAGGTCCTACCATCACCTCCCCAGGACATGAGGGGCAGGGGGGTCCTACCACCACCTCCCCAGGACATGAGGGGTAGGGGGGTCCTACCACCACCTCCCCAGGACATTAGGGGCAGGGGGTCCTACCACCACCTCCCCAGGACATCAGGGGCAGGAGGTCCTACCACCACCTCCCCAGGACATGAGGGGCAGGAGGTCCTACCACCACCTCCCCAGGACATGAGGAGCAGGGGGATCCTACCACCACCTCCCCAGGACATGAGGGGCAGGGGGGTCCTACCACCACCTCCCCAGGACATGAGGGGCAGGGGGGTCCTACCACCACCTCCCCAGGACATGAGGGTCAGGGGGGTCCTACCACCACCTCCTCAGGACATGAGGGTCAGGGGGGGTCCTACCACCACCTCCCCAGGACATGAGGGGGCTGTGGTGGTCTCACCGTCCTGAGCGCTGAGCTTGGCCTTGATCAGCATGCGCAGCCGCGCCACCTCCTGCCTCTTCAGCTCGTCCAGACGACTCCGGATGTGATGTCCGACCAGGTCCAGCTCCTTACTGATCCTCCCGCTCTGCAAGACGCCATCAGTATGAGAGGCGGCCCCTCCCAGGAGCCCCAGAAGTATGAGAGGCGGCCCCTCCCAGGAGCCCCAGAAGTATGAGAGAGGCGGCCCCTCCCGGGAGCCCCATCAGTATAAGAGAGGCAGCCCCTTCCGGGAGCCCCAGAAGTATGAGAGAGGCGGCCCCTCCCGGGAGCCCCATCAGTATAAGAGAGGCAGCCCCTTCCGGGAGCCCCAGAAGTATGAGAGAGGCGGCCCCTTCCGGGAGCCCCAGAAGTATGAGAGAGGCGGCCCCTTCCGGGAGCCCCAGAAGTATGAGAGAGGCGGCCCCTCCCAGGAACCCCAGAAGTATGAGAGAGGCGGCCCCTCCCAGGAACCCCAGAAGTATGAGAGAGGCGGCCCCTTCCGGGAGCCCCAGAAGTATGAGAGAGGTGGCCCCTCCCAGGAGCCCCAGAAGTATGAGAGGCGGCCCCTCCCAGGAGCCCCAGAAGTATGAGAGAGGTGGCCCCTCCCAGGAGCCCCAGAAGTATGAGAGAGGCAGCCCCTCCCAGGAACCCCATCAGTAAGAGAGGCGGCCCCTCCCAGGAGCCCCAGAAGTATGAGAGAGGCGGCCCCTCCCAGGAACCCCATCAGTAAGAGAGGCGGCCCCTCCCAGGAACCCCATCAGTAAGAGAGGCGGCCCCTCCCAAGAGCCCCAGAAGTATGAGAGAGGCGGCCCCTCCCAGGAGCTCCAGAAGTATGAGAGAGGCGACCCCTCCCAGGAGCCCCAGAAGTATGAGAGAGGAGGCCCCTCCCAGGAGCCCCAGAAGTATGAGAGAGGCGGCCCCTCCCAGGAACCCCATCAGTAAGAGAGGCGGCCCCTCCCAGGAGCCCCAGAAGTATGAGAGAGGCGGCCCCTCCCAGGAGCCCCAGAAGTATGAGAGAGGCGGCCCCTCCCAGGAACCCCATCAGTAAGAGAGGCGGCCCCTCCCAGGAACCCCATCAGTAAGAGAGGCGGCCCCTCCCAGGAGCCCCAGAAGTATGAGAGAGGCGGCCCCTCCCAGGAGCCCCAGAAGTATGAGAGAGGCGGCCCCTCCCAGGAGCCCCAGAAGTATGAGAGAGGCGGCCCCTCCCAGGAGCCCCAGAAGTATGGGAGGCGGCCCCTCCCAGGAACCCCATCAGTAAGAGAGGCGGCCCCTCCCAGGAACCCCATCAGTAAGAGAGGCGGCCCCTCCCAGGAACCCCATCAGTAAGAGAGGCGGCCCCTCCCAGGAGCCCCAGAAGTATGAGAGAGGCGGCCCGTCCCAGGAGCCCCAGAAGTATGAGAGAGGCGGCCCGTCCCAGGAGCCCCAGAAGTATGAGAGAGGCGGCCCGTCCCAGGAGCCCCAGAAGTATGAGAGAGGCGGCCCCTCCCAGGAGCCCCAGAAGTATGAGAGAGGCGGCCCCTCCCAGGAACCCCAGAAGTATGAGAGAGGCGGCCCCTCCCAGGAACCCCATCAGTAAGAGAGGCGGCCCCTCCCAGGAACCCCAGAAGTATGAGAGAGGTGGCCCCTCCCAGGAGCCCCAGAAGTATGAGAGAGGCGGCCCCTCCCAGGAACCCCATCAGTAAGAGAGGCGGCCCCTCCCAGGAACCCCATCAGTAAGAGAGGCGGCCCCTCCCAGGAACCCCATCAGTAAGAGAGGCGGCCCCTCCCAGGAGCCCCAGAAGTATGAGAGAGGCGGCCCGTCCCAGGAGCCCCAGAAGTATGAGAGAGGCGGCCCGTCCCAGGAGCCCCAGAAGTATGAGAGAGGCGGCCCGTCCCAGGAGCCCCAGAAGTATGAGAGAGGCGGCCCCTCCCAGGAGCCCCAGAAGTATGAGAGAGGCTGCCCCTCCCAGGAACCCCAGAAGTATGAGAGAGGCGGCCCCTCCCAGGAGCCCCAGAAGTATGAGAGAGGCTGCCCCTCCCAGGAGCCCCAGAAGTATGAGAGAGGCGGCCCCTCCCAGGAGCCCCAGAAGTATGAGAGAGGCGGCCCCTCCCAGGAGCCCCAGAAGTATGAGAGGCGGCCCCTCCCAGGAGCCCCAGAAGTATGAGAGAGGTGGCACCTCCCAGGAGCCCCAGAAGTATGAGAGGCGGCCCCTCCCAGGAGCCCCAGAAGTATGAGAGAGGCGGCCCCTCCCAGGAACCCCATCAGTAAGAGAGGCGGCCCCTCCCAGGAGCCCCAGAAGTATGAGAGAGGCGGCCCCTCCCAGGAGCCCCAGAAGTATGAGAGGCGGCCCCTCCCAGGAGCCCCAGAAGTATGAGAGGCGGCCCCTCCCAGGAGCCCCAGAAGTATGAGAGGCGGCCCCTCCCAGGAGCCCCAGAAGTATGAGAGAGGCGGCCCCTCCCAGGAACCCCATCAGTAAGAGAGGCGGCCCCTCCCAGGAGCCCCAGAAGTATGAGAGAGGCGGCCCCTCCCAGGAGCCCCAGAAGTATGAGAGAGGCGGCCCCTCCCAGGAGCCCCAGAAGTATGAGAGAGGCGGCCCCTCCCAGGAGCCCCAGAAGTATGTGCCCCCCATCCCTCACCTTGATGTCCTCCATGTCTGCGGCCTGGATCTTCTCCCGGAAATGCTGGTCCGTCTCCAGGACCTCCACCACCTCCCGCAGGTACCGGTCATAGTAGAGTCCTGTGTCCTGTCACAAGAGACCCGTCACCGACAGCTGGAGGGACCCCAGAGCCCCTGAAGACCCCCCAGCATGGACACCGCCCCCCCAGCATTAATACTGCCCTCAGACCCCGTCAAGCATGGAAAGCACCTCCCGCACTCACCTCCACATGCACCTACCAAGAGCCCCCCAGCACGTGGACCACCATCCAATATATAGCAGCAGCTGGGCTCACCTTCCTCTAATCACCTCCCCCAGGACTTAATACTCACCACGTGCCCCCACCCTGAGCCCCACAGTGCTGACACCCAATACTCCTGGCCAGGTGCACCCTGAGCCCCACAGTGCTGACACCCAATACTCCTGGCCAGGTGCACCCTGAGCCCCACAGTGCTGACACCCAATACTCATCACCAGGTGCACCCTGAGCCCCACAGTGCTGACACCCAATACTCCTCGCCAGGTGCACCCTGAGCCCCACAGTGCTGACACCCAATACTCCTGGCCAGGTGCGCCCTGAGCCCCACAGTGCTGACACCCAATACTCCTCGCCAGGTGCACCCTGAGCCCCACAGTGCTGACACCCAATACTCCTCACCAGGTGCACCCTGAGCCCCACAGTGCTGACACCCAATACTCATCACCAGGTGCACCCTAAACCCCACAGTGCTGACACCCAATACTCCTGGCCAGGTGCACCCTGAGCCCCACAGTGCTGACACCCAATACTCCTCGCCAGGTGCACCCTGAGCCCCACAGTGCTGACACCCAATACTCCTGGCCAGGTGCACCCTGAGCCCCACAGTGCTGACACCCAATACTCCTCGCCAGGTGCACCCTGAGCCCCACAGTGCTGACACCCAATACTCCTCGCCAGGTGCACCCTGAGCCCCACAGTGCTGACACCCAATACTCCTCGCCCGGTGCACCCTGAGCCCCACAGTGCTGACACCCAATACTCCTCGCCAGGTGCACCCTGAGCCCCACAGTGCTGACACCCAATACTCCTCGCCAGGTGCACCCTGAGCCCTACAGTGCTGACACCCAATACTCCTCGCCAGGTGCACCCTGAGCCCCACAGTGCTGACACCCAATACTCCTGGCCAGGTGCACCCTGAGCCCCACAGTGCTGACACCCAATACTCCTGGCCAGGTGCACCCTGAGCCCCACAGTGCTGACACCCAATACTCCTGGCCAGGTGCACCCTGAGCCCCACAGTGCTGACACCCAATACTCCTCGCCAGGTGCACCCTGAGCCCCACAGTGCTGACACCCAATACTCCTCGCCAGGTGCACCCTGAGCCCCACAGTGCTGACACCCAATACTCCTCGCCAGGTGCACCCTGAGCCCCACAGTGCTGACACCCAATACTCCTCGCCAGGTGCACCCTGAGCCCCACAGTGCTGACACCCAATACTCCTCGCCAGGTGCACCCTGAGAGCCACAGTGCTGACACCCAATACTCCTCGCCAGGTGCATCCTGAGCCCCACAGTGCTGACACCCAATACTCCTGGCCAGGTGCACCCTGAGCCCCACAGTGCTGACACCCAATACTCCTCTCCAGGTGCACCCTGAGCCCCACAGTGCTGACACCCAATACTCATCACCAGGTGCACCCTGAGCCCCACAGTGCTGACACCCAATACTCCTGGCCAGGTGCACCCTGAGCCCCACAGTGCTGACACCCAATACTCCTCGCCAGGTGCATCCTGAGCCCCACAGTGCTGACACCCAATACTCCTCGCCAGGTGCACCCTGAGCCCCACAGTGCTGACACCCAATACTCCTCGCCAGGTGCACCCTGAGCCCCACAGTGCTGACACCCAATACTCCTCGCCAGGTGCACCCTGAGCCCCACAGTGCTGACACCCAATACTCCTGGCCAGGTGCACCCTGAGCCCCACAGTGCTGACACCCAATACTCATCACCAGGTGCACCCTGAGCCCCACAGTGCTAACACCCAATACTCCTCGCCAGGTGCACCCTGAGCCCCACAGTGCTGACACCCAATACTCCTCGCCAGGTGCACCCTGAGCCCCACAGTGCTGACACCCAATACTCCTCGCCAGGTGCACCCTGAGCCACACAGTGCTGACACCCAATACTCCTGGCCAGGTGCACCCTGAGCCCCACAGTGCTGACACCCAATACTCATCACCAGGTGCACCCTGAGCCCCACAGTGCTAACACCCAATACTCCTGGCCAGGTGCACCCTGAGCCCCACAGTGCTGACACCCAATACTCCTCGCCAGGTGCACCCTGAGCCCCACAGTGCTGACACCCAATACTCCTCGCCAGGTGCACCCTGAGCCCCACAGTGCTGACACCCAATACTCCTCACCAGGTGCACCCTGAGCCCCACAGTGCTGACACCCAATACTCCTGGCCAGGTGCACCCTGAGCCCCACAGTGCTGACACCCAATACTCCTCGCCAGGTGCACCCTGAGCCCCACAGTGCTGACACCCAATACTCCTGGCCAGGTGCACCCTGAGCCCCACAGTGCTGACACCCAATACTCCTCGCCAGGTGCACCCTGAGCCCCACAGTGCTGACACCCAATACTCATCACCAGGTGCACCCTGAGCCCCACAGTGCTGACACCCAATACTCCTCGCCAGGTGCACCCTGAGCCCCACAGTGCTGACACCCAATACTCCTGGCCAGGTGCACCCTGAGCCCCACAGTGCTGACACCCAATACTCCTCGCCAGGTGCACCCTGAGCCCCACAGTGCTGACACCCAATACTCCTGGCCAGGTGCACCCTGAGCCCCACAGTGCTGACACCCAATACTCCTCGCCAGGTGCACCCTGAGCCCCACAGTGCTGACACCCAATACTCCTCGCCAGGTGCACCCTGAGCCCCACAGTGCTGACACCCAATACTCCTGGCCAGGTGCACCCTGAGCCCCACAGTGCTGACACCCAATACTCCTGGCCAGGTGCACCCTGAGCCCCACAGTGCTGACACCCAATACTCCTGGCCAGGTGCACCCTGAGCCCCACAGTGCTGACACCCAATACTCCTGGCCAGGTGCACCCTGAGCCCCACAGTGCTGACACCCAATACTCCTCGCCAGGTGCACCCTGAGCCCCACAGTGCTGACACCCAATACTCCTCGCCAGGTGCACCCTGAGCCCCACAGTGCTGACACCCAATACTCCTCGCCAGGTGCACCCTGAGCCCCACAGTGCTGACACCCAATACTCCTGGCCAGGTGCACCCTGAGCCACACAGTGCTGACACCCAATACTCCTGGCCAGGTGCACCCTGAGCCCCACAGTGCTGACACCCAATACTCCTGGCCAGGTGCACCCTGAGCCCCACAGTGCTGACACCCAATACTCATCACCAGGTGCACCCTGAGCCCCACAGTGCTGACACCCAATACTCCTCGCCAGGTGCACCCTGAGCCCCACAGTGCTGACACCCAATACTCATCACCAGGTGCACCCTGAGCCCCACAGTGCTGACACCCAATACTCCTCGCCAGGTGCACCCTGAGCCCCACAGTGCTGACACCCAATACTCCTCGCCAGGTGCACCCTGAGCCCCCAGCCTGGAGCGACACCCCCTGTACTCACCGAGGGTCCCGGCTTCTGCCCCTCCTCAGTCGTCTTGGTCTTGTCTGTGTCGATGGGCACCGCGCCCGCTGGCATCAGGGAGAAGATCAGCAGGAAGATGGCGGCAGACGGGCACCGGCACCACCATAGTGTCTGCAGGGAGAGCACCGCACATTACACTACACCCCGGGGCGAGATGGCGGGGCAACGGATATTACACCCGGGGGCAAGATGGCGGCCAACTGACATTACACTGCACCCGGGGCATGTGATGTGATATTACACTACACCCTGGGGTGATGTCTCCTCCTCCCCCCGGGTGATGTCTCCTGTCTCCTCCTCCTCCTCCCAGATGATGTCTCCTGTCTCCTCCTCCTCCCAGATGATGTCTCCTGTCTCCTCCTCCTCCCCCCGGGTGATGTCTCCTGTCTCCTGTCTCCTCCTCCTCCCCCCGGGTGATGTCTCCTGTCTCCTCCTCCTCCTCCTCCTCCTCCCAGATGATGTCTCCTGTCTCCTCCTCCTCCTCCCAGATGATGTCTCCTGTCTCCTCCTCCTCCCCCCGGGTGATGTCTCCTCCTCCCCCCGGGTGATGTCTCCTCCTCCCCCCGGGTGATGTCTGCTCCTCCCCCCGGGTGATGTCTCCTCCTCCCCCCGGGTGATGTCTGCTCCTCCCCCCGGGTGATGTCTCCTCCTCCCCCCGGGTGATGTCTCCTCCTCCCCCCGGGTGATGTCTCCTCCTCCCCCCGGGTGATGTCTCCTCCTCCCCCCGGGTGATGTCTCCTCCTCCCCCCGGGTGATGTCTCCTCCTCCCCCTGGGTGATGTCTCCTCCTCCCCCCGGGTGATGTCTCCTGTCTCCTCCTCCTCCCCCCGGGTGATGTCTCCTGTCTCCTCCTCCCCCCAGGTGATGTCTCCTGTCTCCTCCTCCTCCCCCTAGGTGATGTCTCCTCCTCCCCCCGGGTGATGTCTCCTCCTCCCCCCGGGTGTTGTCTCCTCCTCCCCCCGGGTGTTGTCTCCTCCTCCCCCCGGGTGTTGTCTCCTCCTCCCCCCGGGTGATGTCTCCTGTCTCCTCCTCCTCCCCCCGGGTGATGTCTCCTGTCTCCTCATCCTCCCCCAGGGTGATGTCTCCTGTCTCCTCCTCCCCCCGGGTGATGTCTCCTCCTCCTCCTCCCCCCGGGTGATGTCTCCTGTCTCCTCCTCCTCCTCCTCCCCCCGGGTGATGTCTCCTGTCTCCTCCTCCTCCTCCCCCCGGATTATGTCTCCTCCTCCCCACGGGTGATGTCTCCTGTCTCCTCCTCCTCCCCCCGGGTGATGTCTCCTCCTCCTCCTCCCCCGGGTGATGTCTCCTCCTCCTCCTCCCCCGGGTGATGTCTCCTCCTCCTCCTCCCCCGGGTGATGTCTCCTCCTCCTCCTCCCCCGGGTGATGTCTCCTCCTCTCCCCGGGTGTTGTTTCCTCTCTCATCCTCCCCCCAGGTGATGTCTCCTCCTCCCCCCGGGTGATGTCTCCTCCACCTCCTCCCCCCGGGTGATGTCTCCTGTCTCCTCCTCCCCCAGGGTGATGTCTCCTCCTGCCCCCGGGTGATGTCTCCTCCTCCCCCTGGGTGATGTCTCCTGTCTCCTCCTCCCCCTGGGTGATGTCTCCTCCTCCTCCCCCCGGGGGATGTCTCCTGTCTCCTCCTCCTCCCCCCGGGTGATGTCTCCTTTCTCCTCCTCCCCCCGGGTGATGTCTCCTGTCTCCTCCTCCCCCCGGGTGATGTCTCCTGTCTCCTCCTCTTCCCCCCGGGTGATGTCTCCTGTCTCCTCCCCCTTTCCCCGGGTGATGTCTCCTGTCTCCTCCTCCTCCCCCCGGGTGATGTCTCCTGTCTCCTCTTCCTCCCCCCGGGTGATGTCTCCTCCTCCCCCCGGGTGATGTCTCCTTTCTCCTCCTCCCCCCGGGTGATGTCTCCTCCTCCTCCCCCCGGGTGATGTCTCCTCCTCCTCCCCCCGGGTGATGTCTCCTGTCTCCTCCTCCTCCCCCCGGGTGATGTCTCCTGTCTCCTCTTCCTCCCCCCGGGTGATGTCTCCTCCTCCCCCCGGGTAATGTCTCCTCCTCCTCCCCCCGGGTGATGTCTCCTCCTCCTGCCCCCGGGTGATGTCTCCTCCTCCTCCCCCCGGGTGATGTCTCCAGCCTCCTCCTCCCCCCCCTCGGGTGATGTCTCCTGTCTCCTCTTCCTCCCCCCGGGTGATGTCTCCTGTCTCCTCCTCCTCCCCCCGGGTGATGTCTCCTCCTCCCCCCGGGTGATGTCTCCTGTCTCCTCCTCCTCCCCCCGGGTGATGTCTCCTGTCTCCTCCTCCTCCCCCCGGGTGATGTCTCCTCCTCCCCCCGGGTGATGTCTCCTGTCTACTCCTCCTCCCCCCGGGTGATGTCTCCTGTCTACTCCTCCTCCCCCCGGGTGATGTCTCCTGTCTACTCCTCCTCCCCCCGGGTGATGTCTTCTGTCTCCTCCTCCTCCCCCCGGGTGATGTCTCCTGTCTCCTCCTCCTCCCCCCGGGTGATGTCTCCTCCTCCTCCCCCCGGGTGATGTCTCCTCCTCCTCCCCCCGGGTGATGTCTCCTGTCTCCTCCTCCTCCCCCCGGGTGATGTCTCCTGTCTCCTCCTCCTCCCCCCGGGTGATGTCTCCTGTCTCCTCCTCCTCCCCCCGGGTGATGTCTCCTGTCTCCTCCTCCTCCCCCCGGGTGATGTCTCCTCCTCCTCCCCCCGGGTGATGTCTCCTCCTCCTCCCCCCGGGTGATGTCTCCTCCTCCTCCCCCCGGGTGATGTCTCCTCCTCCTCCCCCCGGGTGATGTCTCCTCCTCCTCCCCCCGGGTGATGTCTCCTCCTCCTCCCCCCGGGTGATGTCTCCTGTCTCCTCCTCCTCCCCCCGGGTGATGTCTCCTGTCTCCTCCTCCTCCCCCCGGGTGATGTCTCCTCCTCCTCCCCCCGGGTGATGTCTCCTCCTCCTCCCCCCGGGTGATGTCTCCTCCTCCTCCCCCCGGGTGATGTCTCCTCCTCCTCCCCCCGGGTGATGTCTCCTCCTCCTCCCCCCGGGTGATGTCTCCTGTCTCCTCCTCCCCCCGGGTGATGTCTCCTCCTCCTCCCCCCGGGTGATGTCTCCTGTCTCCTCCTCCTCCCCCCGGGTGATGTCTCCTGTCTCCTCCTCCTCCCCCCGGGTGATGTCTCCTCCTCCTCCCCCCGGGTGATGTCTCCTGTCTCCTCCTCCTCCCCCCGGGTGATGTCTCCTGTCTCCTCTTCCTCCCCCCAGGTGATGTCTCCTCCTGCCCCCGGGTGATGTCTCCTCCTCCTCCCCCCGGGTGATGTCTCCTCCTCCCCCCGGGTGATGTCTCCAGCCTCCTCCTCCCCCCCCCCGGGTGATGTCTCCTGTCTCCTCTTCCTCCCCCCGGGTGATGTCTCCTGTCTCCTCCTCCTCCCCCCGGGTGATGTCTCCTGTCTCCTCCTCCTCCCCCCGGGTGATGTCTCCTGTCTCCTCCTCCTCCCCCCGGGTGATGTCTCCTCCTCCCCACGGGTGATGTCTCCTGTCTACTCCTCCTCCCCCCGGGTGATGTCTCCTATCTACTCCTCCTCCCCCCGGGTGATGTCTCCTGTCTACTCCTCCTCCCCCCGGGTGATGTCTTCTGTCTCCTCCTCCTCCCCCCGGGTGATGTCTCCTGTCTCCTCCTCCTCCCCCCGGGTGATGTCTCCTCCTCCTCCCCCCGGGTGATGTCTCCTCCTCCTCCCCCCGGGTGATGTCTCCTGTCTCCTCCTCCTCCCCCCGGGTGATGTCTCCTGTCTCCTCCTCCTCCCCCCGGGTGATGTCTCCTCCTCCTCCCCCCGGGTGATGTCTCCTCCTCCTCCCCCCGGGTGATGTCTCCTCCTCCTCCCCCCGGGTGATGTCTCCTCCTCCCCCCGGGTGATGTCTCCTCCTCCTCACCCCGGGTGATGTCTCCTCCTCCTCCCCCCGGGTGATGTCTCCTCCTCCTCCCCCCGGGTGATGTCTCCTCCTCCTCACCCCGGGTGATGTCTCCTCCTCCTCCCCCCGGGTGATGTCTCTTCCTCCTCCCCCCGGGTGATGTCTCCTGTCTCCTCCTCCCCCCAGGTGATGTCTCCTGTCTCCTCCTCCTCCCCCCGGGTGATGTCTCCTCCTCCTCCCCCCGGGTGATGTCTCCTCCTCCTCCCCCCGGGTGATGTCTCCTGTCTCCTCCTCCTCCCCCCGGGTGATGTCTCCTGTCTCCTCCTCCTCCCCCCGGGTGATGTCTCCTCCTCCTCCCCCCGGGTGATGTCTCCTCCTCCCCCCGGGTGATGTCTCCTGTCTCCTCCTCCTCCCCCCGGGTGATGTCTCCTGTCTCCTCCTCCTCCCCCCGGGTGATGTCTCCTCCTCCTCCCCCCGGGTGATGTCTCCTCCTCCTCCCCCCGGGTGATGTCTCCTCCTCCTCCCCCCGGGTGATGTCTCCTCCTCCTCCCCCCGGGTGATGTCTCCTCCTCCTCCCCCCGGGTGATGTCTCTTCCTCCTCCCCCCGGGTGATGTCTCCTCCTCCTCCCCCCGGGTGATGTCTCCTCCTCCTCCCCCAGGGTGATGTCTCCTCCTCCTCCCCCGGGTGATGTCTCCTGCCCCCCGGGTGATGTCTCCTCCTCCTCCTCCCCCCGGGTGATGTCTCCTGTCTCCTCCTCCCCCCGGGTGATGTCTCCTCCTCCCCCCGGGTGATGTCTCCTGTCTCCTCCTCCCCCCGGGTGATGTCTCCTCCTCCCCCCGGGTGATGTCTCCTGTCTCCTCCTCCTCCCCCCGGGTGATGTCTCCTGTCTCCTCCTCCTCCCCCCGGGTGATGTCTCCTGTCTCCTCCTCCCCCCGGGTGATGTCTCCTTCTCCCCCCGGGTGATGTCTCCTGTCTCCTCCTCCTCCGCCCGGGTGATGTCTCCTGTCTCCTCCTCCTCCCCCCGGGTGATGTCTCCTGTCTCCTCCTCCTCCCCCCGGGTGATGTCTCCTGTCTCTTCCTCCTCCCCCCGGGTGATGTCTCCTCCTCCCCCCGGGTGATGTCTCCTCCTCCCCCCGGGTGATGTCTCCTGTCTCCTCCTCCTCCCCCCCGGGTGATGTCTCCTGTCTCCTCCTCCTCCCCCCGGGTGATGTCTCCTCCTCCCCCCGGGTAATGTCTCCTCCTCCCCCCGGGTGATGTCTCCTCCTCCTCCCCCTCCCCCCGGGTGATGTCTCCTCCTCCTCCCCCCGGGTGATGTCTCCTGTCTCTTCCTCCTCCCCCCGGGTGATGTCTCCTCCTGCCCCCGGGTGTTGTCTCCTCCTCCTCCCCCCGGGTGATGTCTCCTGTCTCCTCCTCCCCCCGGGTGATGTCTCCTCCTCCTCCCCCCGGGTGATGTCTCCTCCTCCTCCCCCCGGGTGATGTCTCCTCCTCCTCCCCCCGGGTGATGTCTCCTCCTCCTCCCCCCAGGTGATGTCTCCTGTCTCCTCCCCCCAGGTGATGTCTCCTGTCTCCTCCTCCTCCCCCCGGGTGATGTCTCCTCCTCCTCCTCCCCCAGGTGATGTCTCCTGCCCCCCGGGTGATGTCTCCTCCTCCCCCCGGGTGATGTCTCCTCCTCCTCCCCCCGGGTGATGTCTCCTCCTCCTCCCCCCGGGTGATGTCTCCTCCTCCTCCCCCCGGGTGATGTCTCTTCCTCCTCCCCCCGGGTGATGTCTCCTCCTCCTCCCCCCGGGTGATGTCTCCTCCTCCTCCCCCCGGGTGATGTCTCCTCCTCCTCCCCCGGGTGATGTCTCCTCCTCCTCCCCCGGGTGATGTCTCCTGCCCCCCGGGTGATGTCTCCTCCTCCTCCTCCCCCCGGGTGATGTCTCCTCCTCCCCCCGGGTGATGTCTCCTGTCTCCTCCTCCCCCCGGGTGATGTCTCCTCCTCCCCCCGGGTGATGTCTCCTGTCTCCTCCTCCTCCCCCCGGGTGATGTCTCCTGTCTCCTCCTCCTCCCCCCGGGTGATGTCTCCTGTCTCCTCCTCCCCCCGGGTGATGTCTCCTGTCTCCTCCTCCTCCGCCCGGGTGATGTCTCCTGTCTCCTCCTCCTCCCCCCGGGTGATGTCTCCTGTCTCCTCCTCCTCCCCCCGTGTGATGTCTCCTGTCTCTTCCTCCTCCCCCCGGGTGATGTCTCCTCCTCCCCCCGGGTGATGTCTCCTCCTCCCCCCGGGTGATGTCTCCTGTCTCCTCCTCCTCCCCCCCGGGTGATGTCTCCTGTCTCCTCCTCCTCCCCCCGGGTGATGTCTCCTCCTCCCCCCGGGTAATGTCTCCTCCTCCCCCCGGGTGATGTCTCCTCCTCCTCCCCCTCCCCCCGGGTGATGTCTCCTCCTCCTCCCCCCGGGTGATGTCTCCTGTCTCTTCCTCCTCCCCCCGGGTGATGTCTCCTCCTGCCCCCGGGTGTTGTCTCCTCCTCCTCCCCCCGGGTGATGTCTCCTGTCTCCTCCTCCCCCCGGGTGATGTCTCCTCCTCCTCCCCCCGGGTGATGTCTCCTCCTCCTCCCCCCGGGTGATGTCTCCTGTCTCCTCCTCCCCCCGGGTGATGTCTCCTCCTCCTCCCCCCGGGTGATGTCTCCTCCTCCTCCCCCCAGGTGATGTCTCCTGTCTCCTCCCCCCAGGTGATGTCTCCTGTCTCCTCCTCCTCCCCCCGGGTGATGTCTCCTCCTCCTCCTCCCCCAGGTGATGTCTCCTGCCCCCCGGGTGATGTCTCCTCCTCCCCCCGGGTGATGTCTCCTCCTCCTCCCCCCGGGTGATGTCTCCTCCTCCTCCCCCCGGGTGATGTCTCCTGTCTCCTCCTCCTCCCCCCGGGTAATGTCTCCTCCTCCTCCCCCCGGGTGATATCTCCTCCTCCTCCCCCGGGTGATGTCTCCTGTCTCCTCCTCCTCCTCCCCCCGGGTGATGTCTCCTCCTCCTCCCCCCAGGTGATGTCTCCTCCTCCCCCCCGGGTGATGTCTCCTCCTCCCCCCCGGGTGATGTCTCCTCCTCCCCCCCGGGTGATGTCTCCTGTCTCCTCCTCCTCCCCCCGGGTGATGTCTCCTGTCTCTTCCTCCTCCCCCCGGGTGATGTCTCCTCCTCCTCCCCCCGGGTGATGTCTCCTGTCTCCTCCTCCCCCGGGTGATGTCTCCTCCTCCTCCCCCCGGGTGATGTCTCCTCCTCCTCACCCCGGGTGTTGTCTCCTCCTCCTCCCCCCGGGTGATGTCTCCTCCTCCTCCCCCCGGGTGATGTCTCCTCCTCCTCCCCCCGGGTGATGTCTCCTCCTCCTCCCCCCGGGTGATGTCTCCTCCTCCTGCCCCCGGGTGTTGTCTCTTCCTCCTCTCCCAGGGTGATGTCTCCTCCTCCTCCCCCCGGGTGTTGTCTCCTCCTCCTCCCCCGGGTGATGTCTCCTCTCTCCTCCTCCTCCCCCCGGGTGATTTCTCCTCCTCCTCCCCCCGGGTTATGTCTCCTCTTCCTCCCCCGGGTAATGTCTCCTCCTACTCCCCCCGGGTGATGTCTCCTCCTCCCCCCGGGTGATGTCTCTTCCTCCTCCCCCCGGGTAATGTCTCCTCCCCCCGGGTGATGTCTCCTCCTCCTCCCCCGGGTGATGTCTCCTCCTCCTCCCCCGGGTGATGTCTCCTGTCTCCTCCCCCGGGTGATGTCTCCTGTCTCCTCCTCCTCCCCCCGGGTGATGTCTCCTGTCTCTTCCTCCTCCCCCCGGGTGATGTCTCCTCCTCCCCCCGGGTGATGTCTCCTGTCTCTTCCTCCTCCCCCCGGGTGTTGTCTCCTCCTCTTCCCCCCGGGTGATGTCTCCTGTCTCCTCCTCCCCCCGGGTGATGTCTCCTCCTCCTCCCCCCGGGTGATGTCTCCTCCTCCTCCCCCCGGGTGATGTCTCCTCCTCCTCCCCCCGGGTGATGTCTCCTCCTCCTCCCCCCGGGTGATGTCTCCTGTCTCCTCCTCCTCCTCCCCCCGGGTGATGTCACCTCCTCCTCCCCCCGGGTGATGTCTCCTGTCTCCTCCTCCCCCCAGGTTATGTCTCTTGTCTCCTCCTCCTCCCCCCGGGTGATGTCTCCTGTCTCTTCCTCCTCCCCCCGGGTGATGTCTCCTGTCTCCTCCTCCCCCCGGGTGATGTCTCCTCTCTCCTCCTCCCCCCGGGTGATGTCTCCTGTCTCCTCCTCCTCCCCCCGGGTGATGTCTCCTGTCTCTTCCTCCTCCCCCCGGGTAATGTCTCCTCCTCCTCCCCCGGGGTGATGTCTCCTCCTCCTCCCCCCGGGTGATGTCTCCTCCTCCTCCCCCCGGGTGATGTCTCCTGTCTCTTCCTCCTCCCCCCGGGTTATGTCTCCTCTTCCTCCCCCCGGGTGATGTCTCCTGTCTCCTCCTCCTCCTCCCCCCGGGTGATGTCACCTCCTCCTCCCCCCGGGTGATGTCTCCTGTCTCCTCCTCCCCCCGGGTTATGTCTCTTGTCTCCTCCTCCTCCCCCCGGGTGATGTCTCCTCCTCCCCCCGGGTGATGTCTCCTGTCTCTTCCTCCTCCCCCCGGGTGATGTCTCCTCCTCCTCCCCCCGGGTGATGTCTCCTGTCTCCTCCTCCTCCCCCCGGGTGATGTCTCCTGTCTCCTCCTCCTCCCCCCAGGTGATGTCTCCTCCTCCTCCCCCCGGGTGATGTCTCCTGTCTCCTCCTCCCCCCGGGTGATGTCTCCTGTCTCCTCCTCCCCCCGGGTGATGTCTCCTGTCTCCTCCTCCTCCTCCCCCCGGGTGATGTCACCTCCTCCTCCCCCCGGGTGATGTCTCCTGTCTCCTCCTCCCCCCGGGTTATGTCTCTTGTCTCCTCCTCCTCCCCCCGGGTGATGTCTCCTGTCTCTTCCTCCTCCCCCCGGGTGATGTCTCCTGTCTCCTCCTCCCCCCGGGTGATGTCTCCTGTCTCCTCCTCCTCCCCCCGGGTGATGTTTCCTCTCTCATCCTCCCCCCAGGTGATGTCTCCTCCTCCCCCCGGGTTATGTCTCTTGTCTCCTCCTCCTCCCCCCGGGTGATGTCTCCTCCTCCCCCCGGGTGATGTCTCCTGTCTCTTCCTCCTCCCCGCGGGTAATGTCTCCTCCTCCTCCCCCCGGGTGATGTCTCCTCCTCCTCCCCCCGGGTGATGTCTTCTCCTCCTCCCCCCGGGTGATGTCTCCTCCTCCTGCCCCCGAGTGATGTCTCCTCCTCCTCCCCCCGGGTGATGTCTCCTGTCTCCTCCTCCCCCCAGGTGATGTCTCCTCCTCCTCCCCCCGGGTGATGTCTTCTCCTCCTCCCCCCGGGTGATGTCTCCTGTCTCTTCCTCCTCCCCCCGGGTAATGTCTCCTCCTCCTCCCCCCGGGTGATGTCTCCTCCTCCTCCCCCAGGGTGATGTCTCCTGTCTCTTCCTCCTCCCCCCGGTTTATGTCTCCTCCTCCTCCCCCCGGTTTATGTCTCCTCCTCCTCCCCCCGGGTGATGTCTCCTCCTCCTCCCCCCGGGTGATGTCTCCTCCCCCTCCCCCCGGGTGATGTCTCCTCCTCCTCCCCCCGGGTGATGTCTCCTGTCTCTTCCTCCTCCCCCCGGGTGATGTCTCCTCCTCCTCCTCCTCCCCCCGGGTGATGTCTCCTGTCTCCTCCTCCCCCCGGGTTATGTCTCTTGTCTCCTCCTCCTCCCCCCGGGTGATGTCTCCTCCTCCCCCCGGGTGATGTCTCCTGTCTCTTCCTCCTCCCCCCGGGTGATGTCTCCTCCTCCTCCCCCCGGGTGATGTCTCCTCCCCCTCCCCCCGGGTGATGTCTTCTCCTCCTCCCCCCGGGTGATGTCTCCTGTCTCTTCCTCCTCCCCCCGGGTGATGTCTCCTCCTCCTCCTCCTCCCCCCGGGTGATGTCTCCTGTCTCCTCCTCCCCCCGGGTTATGTCTCTTGTCTCCTCCTCCTCCCCCCGGGTGATGTCTCCTCCTCCCCCCGGGTGATGTCTCCTGTCTCTTCCTCCTCCCCCCGGGTGATGTCTCCTCCTCCCCCCGGGTGATGTCTCCTGTCTCCTCCTCCTCCCCCCGGGTGATGTCTCCTCCTCCCCCCGGGTGATGTCTCCTGTCTCTTCCTCCTCCCCCCGGGTGATGTCTCCTCCTCCCCCCGGGTGATGTCTCCTGTCTCCTTCTCCTCCCCCCGGGTGATGTCTCCTGTCTCCTCCTCCCCCCGGGTTATGTCTCTTGTCTCCTCCTCCTCCCCCCGGGTGATGTCTCCTCCTCCCCCCGGGTGATGTCTCCTGTCTCTTCCTCCTCCCCCCGGGTGATGTCTCCTCCTCCCCCCGGGTGATGTCTCCTGTCTCTTCCTCCTCCCCCCGGGTGATGTCTCCTCCTCCTCCCACCGGGTGATGTCTCCTGTCTCCTCCTCCTCCCACCGGGTGATGTCTCCTGTCTCCTCCTCCTCCCCCCGGGTGATGTCTCCTGTCTCCTCCTCCCCCCGGGTGATGTCTCCTGTCTCCTCCTCCCCCCGGGTGATGTTTCCTCTCTCATCCTCCCCCCAGGTGATGTCTCCTCCTCCTTCCCCCAGGTGATGTCTCCTGTCTCCTCCTCCCCCCAGGTGATGTCTCCTGTCTCCTCCTCCCCCCGGGTGATGTCTCCTGTCTCCTCCTCCTCCCCCCGGGTGATGTTTCCTCTCTCATCCTCCCCCCAGGTGATGTCTCCTCCTCCTTCCCCCAGGTGATGTCTCCTGTCTCCTCCTCCCCCCAGGTGATGTCTCCTGTCTCCTCCTCCCCCCAGGTGATGTCTCCTGTCTCCTCCTCCCCTCGGGTGTTGTTACCTCTCTCATCCTCCTGGCTCCGGGAAGGTTACAGGCCCCGCCCACACACCGCCGAGCACGCCCCTTCACCTCGGACATACTACAGTTGTCATGGCGATTTATTTCGCAAGGTGTGTTCTGATTGGTTCTTTCTGCATGACGTCATCGGATCGCGGTGCAATATGATTGGCTGAGAGGTCAGAGAACGTGGCTCCGAGATACGGGGATGTTACCTAGCAACCGCCAGCCGCCTTCCTCCTGTAACCAGGCAACTAACATCTGGGCAATGGCCCAATCAGCGGCTTCTGCTACAGCGTCACGTCCGAGTCCCCGCCCACACACACAGCGCCGCCCTCATGTGGAAGGAGCCTTACACTCACGTATCCTATAGGGGAGGAGCCTTACACTCACGTATCCTATGGAGGAGGAGCCTTACACTCACGTATCCTATAGGGGAGGAGCCTTACACTCACGTATCCTATGGAGGAGGAGCCTTACACTCACATATCCTATGGAGGAGGAGCCTTAGATTTACATATCCTATGGAGGAGGAGCCTTACACTCACATATCCTATGGAGGAGGAGCCTTACACTCACATATACTATGGAGGAGGAGCCTTACACTCACACATCCTATGGGGGAGGAGCCTTACACTCACATATTCTATGGAGGAGGAGCCTTATAATCACATATCCTATGGAGGAGGAGCCTTACACTCACATATCCTATGGAGGAGGAGCCTTACACTCACATATCCTATAGGGGAGGAGCCTTACACTCACATATCCTATGGAGGAGGAGCCTTACACTCACATATCCTATGGAGGAGGAGCCTTACACTCACATATCCTATGGAGGAGGAGCCTTACAATCACATATCCTATGGAGGAGGAGCCTTACACTCACATATCCTATGGAGGAGGAGCCTTACACTCACATATTCTATGGAGGAGGAGCCTTATAATCACATATCCTATGGAGGAGGAGCCTTACACTCACATATCCTATGGAGGAGGAGCCTTACACTCACATATCCTATAGGGGAGGAGCCTTACACTCACATATCCTATGGAGGAGGAGCCTTACACTCACATATCCTATGGAGGAGGAGCCTTACACTCACATATCCTATGGAGGAGGAGCCTTACAATCACATATCCTATGGAGGAGGAGCCTTACACTCACATATCCTATGGAGGAGGAGCCTTACACTCACATTTCCTATGGAGGAGGAGCCTTACACTCACATATCCTATGGAGGAGGAGCCTTACACTCACATATCCTATGGAGGAGGGGCCTTACACTCACATATCCTATGGAGGAGCCTTACACTCACATATCCTATGGGGGAGGAGCCTTACACTCACGTATCCTATAGGGGAGGAGCCTTACACTCACGTATCCTATGGAGGAGGAGCCTTACACTCACATATTCTATGGAGGAGGAGCCTTACACTCACGTATCCTATAGGGGCGGAGCCTTACACTCACGTATCCTATGGAGGAGGAGCCTTACACTCACATATCCTATAGAGGAGGAGCCTTACATTTACATATCCTATGGCGGAGGAGCCTTACACTCACATATCCTATGGAGTAGGAGCCTTACACTCACATATCCTATGGAGGAGGAGCCTTACACTCACATATCCTATGGAGGAGGAGCCTTACACTCACATATACTATGGGGGAGGAGCCTTACACTCACATATCCAATGGAGGAGCCTTACACTCACATATCCTATGGAGGAGGAGCCTTACACTCACATATCCTATGGAGGAGGAGCCTTACACTCACATATCCTATGGAGGAGGAGCCTTACACTCACATATCCTATGGAGGAGGAGCCTTACACTCACATATACTATGGAGGAGGAGCCTTACACTCACACATCCTATCGAGGAGGAGCCTTACACTCACATATTCTATGGAGGAGGAGCCTTACAATCACATATCCTATGGAGGAGGAGCCTTACACTCACATATCCTATGGAGGAGGAGCCTTACACTCACATATACTATGGAGGAGGAGCCTTACACTCACACATCCTATCGAGGAGGAGCCTTACACTCACATATTCTATGGAGGAGGAGCCTTACAATCACATATCCTATGGAGGAGGAGCCTTACACTCACATATCCTATGGAGGAGGAGCCTTACACTCACATATCCTATGGAGGAGGAGCCTTACACTCACATATACTATGGAGGAGGAGCCTTACACTCACATATCCTATGGAGGAGGAGCCTTACAATCACGTATCCTATGGAGGAGGAGCCTTGCACTCACATATCCTATGGAGGAGGAGCCTTACACTCACATTTCCTATGGAGGAGCCTTACACTCACATATCCTATGGAGGAGGAGCCTTACACTCACATATCCTATGGAGGAGGAGCCTTACACTCACATATCCTATGGGGGAGGAGCCTTACACTCACATATCCTATGGAGGAGGAGCCTTACACTCACATATCCTATGGAGGAGGAGCCTTACACTCAGATATTCTATGGAGGAGGAGCCTTACACTCACATATTCTATGGAGGAGGAGCCTTACACTCACATATCCTATGAAGGAGGAGCCTTACACTCACATATCCTATGGAGGAGGAGCCTTACACTCACATATCCTATGGAGGAGGAGCCTTACACTCACACATCCTATCGAGGAGGAGCCTTACACTCACATATTCTATGAAGGAGGAGCCTTACACTCACATATCCTATGGAGGAGGAGCCTTACACTCACATATCCTATCGGGGAGGAGTCTTACACTCACATATCCTATGGGGGAGGAGCCTTACACTCACATATCCTATGGAGGAGGGGCCTTACACTCACATATCCTATGGAGGAGGAGCCTTATACTCACATATCCTATGGGGGAGGAGCCTTACACTCACATATCCTATCGAGGAGGAGCCTTACACTCACATATTCTATGGAGGAGGAGCCTTACACTCACATATCCTATAGGGGAGGAGCCTTACACTCACATATCCTATGGAGGAGGAGCCTTACAATCACATATCCTATGGAGGAGGAGCCTTACACTCACATATCCTATGGGGGAGAAGCCTTACACTCACATATCCTATGGAGGAGGAGCCTTACACGCACATATCCTATGGAGGAAGAGCCTTACACTCACATATCCTATGGGGGAGGAGCCTTACACTCACATATCCTATGGAGGAGGAGCCTTACACACACATATCCTATGGAGGAGCCTTACACTCACATATCCTATGGAGGAGCCTTACACTCACATATCCTATGGAGGAGGAGACTTACACTAACATATGCTATGGAGGAGGAGCCTTACACTCACATATCCTATGGAGGAGGAGCTTTACACTCACATATCCTATGGAGGAGCCTTACACTCACATATCCTATGGAGGAGCCTTACACTCACATATCCTATGGGGGAGGAGCCTTACACTCACATATCCTATGGCGGAGGAGCCTTACATTCACATATCCTATGGAGGAGGAGCCTTACACTCACATATCCTATGGAGGAGGAGCCTTACACTCACATATCCTATGGGGGAGGAGCCTTACACTCACATATCCTATGGGGGAGGAGCCTTACACTCACATATCCTATGGAGGAGGAGCCTTACACTCACATATCCTATGGAGGAGGAGCCTTACCATCACATATCCTATGGAGGAGGAGCCTTACACTCACATATCCTATGGGGGAGAAGCCTTACACTCACATATCCTATGGGGGAGGAGCCTTACCCTCACATATCCTATGGAGGAGCCTTACACTCACATATCCTATGGGGGAGGAGCCTTACACTCACATATCTTATAGGGGAGGAGCCTTACACTCACATATCCTATAGGGGAGGAGCCTTACACTCACATTTCCTATGGAGGAGCCTTACACTCACATTTCCTATGGAGGAGGAGCCTTACACTCACATATCCTATGGAGGAGGAGCCTTACACTCACATATCCTATGGGGGAGGAGCCTTACACTCACATATCCTATGGAGGAGGAGCCTTACACTCACATATCCTATGGGGGAGGAGCCTTACACTCACATATCCTATGGAGGAGGAGCCTTACACTCACACATCCTATCGAGGAGGAGCCTTACACTCACATATTCTATGAAGGAGGAGCCTTACACTCACATATCCTGTGGAGGAGGAGCCTTACACTCACATATCCTATCGGGGAGGAGTCTTACACTCACATATCCTATGGGGGAGGAGCCTTACACTCACATATCCTATGGAGGAGGAGCCTTACACTCACATATCCTATGGTGGAGGAGCCTTACACTCACATATCCTATGGAGGAGGAGCCTTACACTCACATATCCTATGGAGGAGGGGCCTTACACTCACATATCCTATGGAGGAGGAGCCTTATACTCACATATCCTATGGGGGAGGAGCCTTACACTCACATATCCTATCGAGGAGGAGCCTTACACTCACATATTCTATGGAGGAGGAGCCTTACACTCACATATCCTATAGGGGAGGAGCCTTACACTCACATATCCTATGAAGGAGGAGCCTTACAATCACATATCCTATGGAGGAGGAGCCTTACACTCACATATCCTATGGGGGAGAAGCCTTACACTCACATATCCTATGGAGGAGGAGCCTTACACGCACATATCCTATGGAGGAAGAGCCTTACACTCACATATCCTATGGGGGAGGAGCCTTACACTCACATATCCTATGGAGGAGGAGCCTTACACACACATATCCTATGGAGGAGCCTTACACTCACATATCCTATGGAGGAGCCTTACACTCACATATCCTATGGAGGAGGAGCCTTACACTCACATATCCTATGGAGGAGGAGCCTTACACTCACATATCCTATGGAGGAGCCTTACACTCACATATCCTATGGAGGAGCCTTACACTCACATATCCTATGGGGGAGGAGCCTTACACTCACATATCCTATGGAGGAGCCTTACACTCACATATCCTATGGAGGAGGAGCCTTAAACTCACATATCCTATGGAGGAGGAGCCTTACCATCACATATCCTATGGAGGAGGAGCCTTACACTCACATATCCTATGGAGGAGGAGCCTTATACTCACATATCCCATGGGGGAGGAGCCTTACACTCACATATCCTATCGAGGAGGAGCCTTACACTCACATATTCTATGGAGGAGGAGCCTTACACTCACATATCCTATAGGGGAGGAACCTTACACTCACATATCCTATGGAGGAGGAGCCTTACAATCACATATCCGATGGAGGAGGAGCCTTACACTCACATATCCTATGGGGGAGAAGCCTTACACTCACATATCCTATGGAGGAGGAGCCTTACACGCACATATCCTATGGAGGAAGAGCCTTACACTCACATATCCTATGGGGGAGGAGCCTTACACTCACATATCCTATGGAGGAGGAGCCTTACACACACATATCCTATGGAGGAGCCTTACACTCACATATCCTATGGAGGAGCCTTACACTCACATATCCTATGGAGGAGGAGCCTTACACTAACATATGCCTATGGAGGAGGAGCCTTACACTCACATATCCTATGGAGGAGGAGCCTTACACTCACATATCCTATGGAGGAGCCTTACACTCACATATCCTATGGAGGAGGAGCCTTACACTCACAAATCCTATGGGGGAGGAGCCTTACACTCACATATCCTATGTGGGAGGAGCTTTACACTCACATATCCTATGGAGGAGGAGCCTTACACACACATATCCTATGGAGGAGCCTTACACTCACATATCCTATGGAGGAGCCTTACACTCACATATCCTATGGAGGAGGAGACTTACACTAACATATGCTATGGAGGAGGAGCCTTACACTCACATATCCTATGGAGGAGGAGCCTTACACTCACATATCCTATGGAGGAGCCTTACACTCACATATCCTATGGAGGAGCCTAACACTCATATATCCTATGGGGGAGGAGCCTTACACTCACATATCCTATGGGGGAGGAGCCTTACACTCACATATCCTATGGAGGAGGAGCCTTACACTCACATATCCTATGGAGGAGGAGCCTTACCATCACATATCCTATGGAGGAGGAGCCTTACACTCACATATCCTATGGGGGAGAAGCCTTACACTCACATATCCTATGGGGGAGGAGCCTTACACTCACATATCCTATGGAGGAGGAGCCTTACACACACATATCCTATGGAGGAGGAGCCTTACACTCACATATCCTATGGGGGAGGAGCCTTACACTCACATATCCTATGTAGGAGGAGCCTTACACTCACATATCCTATGGGGGAGGAGCCTTACACTCACATATCCTATGGAGGAGGAGCCTTACACTCACATATCCTATGAAGGAGGAGCCTTACACTCACATATCCTATGGAGGAGGAGCCTTACACTCACATATCCTATGGAGGAGGAGCCTTACACTCAGATATTCTATGGAGGAGGAGCCTTACACTCACATATTCTATGGAGGAGGAGCCTTACACTCACATATCCTATGAAGGAGGAGCCTTACACTCACATATCCTATGGAGGAGGAGCCTTACACTCACATATCCTATGGAGGAGGAGCCTTACACTCACACATCCTATCGAGGAGGAGCCTTACACTCACATATTCTATGAAGGAGGAGCCTTACACTCACATATCCTATGAAGGAGGAGCCTTACACTCACATATCCTATCGGGGAGGAGTCTTACACTCACATATCCTATGGGGGAGGAGCCTTACACTCACATATCCTATGGAGGAGGGGCCTTACACTCACATATCCTATGGAGGAGGAGCCTTATACTCACATTTCCTATGGGGGAGGAGCCTTACACTCACATATCCTATCGAGGAGGAGCCTTACACTCACATATTCTATGGAGGAGGAGCCTTACACTCACATATCCTATGGAGGAGCCTTACACTCACATATCCTATGGAGGAGGAGCCTTACACTCACAAATCCTATGGGGGAGGAGCCTTACACTCACATATCCTATGGGGGAGGAGCTTTACACTCACATATCCTATGGAGGAGGAGCCTTACACACACATATCCTATGGAGGAGCCTTACACTCACATATCCTATGGAGGAGCCTTACACTCACATATCCTATGGAGGAGGAAACTTACACTAACATATGCTATGGAGGAGGAGCCTTACACTCACATATCCTATGGAGGAGGAGCCTTACACTCACATATCCTATGGAGGAGCCTTACACTCACATATCCTATGGAGGAGCCTTACACTCACATATCCTATGAAGGAGGAGCCTTACACTCACATATTCTATGGAGGAGGAGCCTTACACTCACATATCCTATGAAGGAGGAGCCTTACACTCACATATCCTATGGAGGAGGAGCCTTACACTCACATATCCTATGGAGGAGGAGCCTTACACTCACACATCCTATCGAGGAGGAGCCTTACACTCACATATTCTATGAAGGAGGAGCCTTACACTCACATATCCTATGGAGGAGGAGCCTTACACTCACATATCCTATCGGGGAGGAGTCTTACACTCACATATCCTATGGGGGAGGAGCCTTACACTCACATATCCTATGGAGGAGGGGCCTTACACTCACATATCCTATGGAGGAGGAGCCTTATACTCACATATCCTATGGGGGAGGAGCCTTACACTCACATATCCTATCGAGGAGGAGCCTTACACTCACATATTCTATGGAGGAGGAGCCTTACACTCACATATCCTATGGAGGAGCCTTACACTCACATATCCTATGGAGGAGGAGCCTTACACTCACAAATCCTATGGGGGAGGAGCCTTACACTCACATATCCTATGGGGGAGGAGCTTTACACTCACATATCCTATGGAGGAGGAGCCTTACACACACATATCCTATGGAGGAGCCTTACACTCACATATCCTATGGAGGAGCCTTACACTCACATATCCTATGGAGGAGGAGACTTACACTAACATATGCTATGGAGGAGGAGCCTTACACTCACATATCCTATGGAGGAGGAGCCTTACACTCACATATCCTATGGAGGAGCCTTACACTCACATATCCTATGGAGGAGCCTTACACTCACATATCCTATGGGGGAGGAGCCTTACACTCACATATCCTATGGGGGAGGAGCCTTACACTCACATATCCTATGGAGGAGGAGCCTTACACTCACATATCCTATGGAGGAGGAGCCTTACACTCACATATCCTATGGAGGAGGAGCCTTACACTCACATATCCTATGGGGGAGAAGCCTTACACTCACATATCCTATGGGGGAGGAGCCTTACACTCACATATCCTATGGAGGAGGAGCCTTACACTCACATATCCTATGGAGGAGGAGCCTTACACTCACATATCCTATGGGGGAGGAGCCTTACACTCACATATCCTATGGAGGAGGAGCCTTACACTCACATATCCTATGGGGGAGGAGCCTTACACTCACATATCCTATGGAGGAGGAGCCTTACACTCACATATCCTATGAAGGAGGAGCCTTACACTCACATATCCTATGGAGGAGGAGCCTTACACTCACATATCCTATGGAGGAGGAGCCTTACACTCAGATATTCTATGGAGGAGGAGCCTTACACTCACATATTCTATGGAGGAGGAGCCTTACACTCACATATCCTATGAAGGAGGAGCCTTACACTCACATATCCTATGGAGGAGGAGCCTTACACTCACATATCCTATGGAGGAGGAGCCTTACACTCACACATCCTATCGAGGAGGAGCCTTACACTCACATATTCTATGAAGGAGGAGCCTTACACTCACATATCCTATGGAGGAGGAGCCTTACACTCACATATCCTATCGGGGAGGAGTCTTACACTCACATATCCTATGGGGGAGGAGCCTTACACTCACATATCCTATGGAGGAGGGGCCTTACACTCACATATCCTATGAAGGAGGAGCCTTATACTCACATATCCTATGGGGGAGGAGCCTTACACTCACATATCCTATCGAGGAGGAGCCTTACACTCACATATTCTATGGAGGAGGAGCCTTACACTCACATATCCTATAGGGGAGGAGCCTTACACTCACATATCCTATGGAGGAGGAGCCTTACAATCACATATCCTATGGCGGAGGAGCCTTACACTCACATATCCTATTGGTGAGAAGCCTTACACTCACATATCCTATGGAGGAGGAGCCTTACACTCACACATCCTATAGGGGAGGAGCCTTACACTCACATATCCTATGGAGGAGGAGCCTTACAATCACATATCCTATGGCGGAGGAGCCTTACACTCACATATCCTATTGGTGAGGAGCCTTACACTCACATATCCTATGGCGGAGGAGCCTTACACTCACAAATACTATGGGGGAGGAGCCTTACACTCACATATCCTATGGCGGAGGAGCCTTACACTCACATATCCTATGGCAGAGGAGCCTTACACTCACATATCCTTTGGCGGAGGAGCCTTACACTCACATATCCTTTGGCGGAGGAGCCTTACACTCACATATCCTATGGAGGAGGAGCCTTACACTCACATATCCTATGGAGGAGGAGCCTTACACTCACATATCCTATGGAGAAGGAAGCCTTACACTCACATTTCCTATGGGGGAGGAGCCTTACACTCACATATCCTATGGCAGAGGAGCCTTACACTCATATTTCCTATGGAGAAGGAAGCCTTACACTCACATTTCCTATGGGGGAGGAGCCTTACACTCACATATCCTATGGCGGAGGAGCCTTACACTCACATTTCCTATGGGGGAGGAGCCTTACACTTACATATCCTATGGGGGAGGAGCCTTACACTCACATTTCCTATGGCGGAGGAGCCTTACACTCACATATCCTATGGAGGGGGAGCCTTACACTCACATATCCTATGGAGGAGGAGCCTTACACTCACATATCCTATGGAGGAGGAGCCTTACACTCACATATCCTATGGAGGAGGAGCCTTACACTCACATATCCTATGGAGGAGGAGCCTTACACTCACATATCCTATGAAGGAGGAGCCTTACACTCACATATCCTATGGAGGAGGAGCCTTACACTCACATATCCTATGGAGGAGGAGCCTTACACTCAGATATTCTATGGAGGAGGAGCCTTACACTCACATATTCTATGGAGGAGGAGCCTTACACTCACATATCCTATGAAGGAGGAGCCTTACACTCACATATCCTATGGAGGAGGAGCCTTACACTCACATATCCTATGGAGGAGGAGCCTTACACTCACACATCCTATCGAGGAGGAGCCTTACACTCACATATTCTATGAAGGAGGAGCCTTACACTCACATATCCTATGGAGGAGGAGCCTTACACTCACATATCCTATCGGGGAGGAGTCTTACACTCACATATCCTATGGGGGAGGAGCCTTACACTCACATATCCTATGGAGGAGGGGCCTTACACTCACATATCCTATGAAGGAGGAGCCTTATACTCACATATCCTATGGGGGAGGAGCCTTACACTCACATATCCTATCGAGGAGGAGCCTTACACTCACATATTCTATGGAGGAGGAGCCTTACACTCACATATCCTATAGGGGAGGAGCCTTACACTCACATATCCTATGGAGGAGGAGCCTTACAATCACATATCCTATGGCGGAGGAGCCTTACACTCACATATACTATGGGGGAGGAGCCTTACACTCACATATCCTATGGCGGAGGAGCCTTACACTCACATATCCTATGGCAGAGGAGCCTTACACTCACATATCCTTTGGCGGAGGAGCCTTACACTCACATATCCTTTGGCGGAGGAGCCTTACACTCACATATCCTATGGAGGAGGAGCCTTACACTCACATATCCTATGGCAGAGGAGCCTTACACTCATATTTCCTATGGAGAAGGAAGCCTTACACTCACATTTCCTATGGGGGAGGAGCCTTACACTCACATATCCTATGGCGGAGGAGCCTTACACTCACATTTCCTATGGGGGAGGAGCCTTACACTCACATATCCTATGGGGGAGGAGCCTTACACTCACATTTCCTATGGCGGAGGAGCCTTACACTCACATATCCTATGGAGGGGGAGCCTTACACTCACATATCCTATGGAGGAGGAGCCTTACACTCACATATCCTATGGAGGAGGAGCCTTACACTCACATATCCTATGGAGGAGGAGCCTTACACTCACATATCCCATGGAGGAGGAGCCTTACACTCACATATCCTATGGAGGAAGAGCCTTACACTCACATATCCTATGGAGGAGGAGCCTTACACTCACATATCCTATGGAGGAGGAGCCTTACACTCACATATCCTATGGAGGAGGAGCCTTACACTCACATATCCTATGGAGGAGGAGCCTTACACTCACATATCCTATGGAGGAGGAGCCTTACACTCACATATCCTATGGAGGAGGAGCCTTACACTCACATATCCTATGGAGGAGGAGCCTTACACTCACATATCCTATGGAGGAGGAGCCTTACACTCACATATCCTATGGAGGAGGAGCCTTACACTCACATATCCTATGGAGGAGGAGCCTTACACTCACATATCCTATGGAGGAGGAGCCTTACACTCACATATCCTATGGAGGAGGAGCCTTACACTCACATATCCTATGGGGGAGGAGCCTTACACTCACATATCCTATGGAGGAGGAGCCTTACACTCACATATCCTATGGAGGAGGAGCCTTACACTCACATATCCTATGGAGGAAGAGCCTTACACTCACATATCCTATGGGGGAGGAGCCTTACACTCACATATCCTATGGGGGAGGAGCCTTACACTCACATATCCTATGGAGGAGCCTTACACTCACATATCCTATGGAGGAGGAGCCTTACACTCACATATCCTATGGAGGAAGAGCCTCACACTCACATATCCTATGGGGGAGGAGCCTTACACTCACATATCCTATGGAGGAGGAGCCTTACACTCACATATCCTATGGGGGAGGAGCCTTACACTCACATATCCTATGAAGGAGGAGCCTTACACTCACATATCCTATGGGGGAGGAGCCTTACACTCACATATCCTATGGAGGAGCCTTACACTCACATATCCTATGGAGGAGCCTTACACTCACATATCCTATGGAGGAGGAGCCTTACACTCACATATCCTATGGAGGAGGAGCCTTACACTCACATATCCTATGGGGGAGGAGCCTTACACTCACATATCCTATGGGGGAGGAGCCTTACACTCACATATCCTATGGCGGAGGAGCCTTACACTCACATATCCTATGGAGGAAGAGCCTTACACTCACATATCCTATGGAGGAGGAGCCTTACACTCACATATCCTATGGGGGAGGAGCCTTACACTCACATATCCTATGGAGGAGGAGCCTTACACTCACATATCCTATGGAGGAGGAGCCTTACACTCACATATCCTATGGGGGAGGAGCCTTACACTCACATATCCTATGGAGGAGGAGCCTTACACTCACATATCCTATGGAGGAAGAGCCTTACACTCACATATCCTATGGGGGAGGAGCCTTACACTCACATATCCTATGGAGGAGGAGCCTTACACTCACATATCCTATCGTGGAGTCTTACACTAACTGTGTGTAGGATGTATATACTGTGTGGGGGATGTATATACTGTGTGGGGGATTTATATATACTGTATAGGATGTAAATACTGTGTGTGGTGGATGTATATACTGTGTAGGGGATGTATATACTGTGTTTGGGGGATGTATATACTGTGTGTAGGGGGATGTATATACTGTATAGGATGTATGTACGGTGTGTGTAGGGGATGTATAAACTGTGTGGGATGTATGTACTGTGTGGGGGGATGTATATACTGTATAGGATGTATATACTGTGTGGGGGGATATATACTGTATGGGATGTATATACTGTGTGTGGGGGATGTCTATACTGTATGGGATGTATATACTGTGTGTGGGTGATGTATATACTGTATTGGATGTATATACTGTGTGTGGGGATGTATATACTGTATAGGATGTATATACTGTGTGTAAAGGATGTATATACTGTAAAGGATGTATATAATTTGTGTGGGGGATGTATATACTGTATAGGATGTATATACTGTGTGTAGGGGATGTATATACTGTATAGGATGTATATACTGTGTGTAGGGGATGTATATACTGTATAGGATGTATATACTGTGTGTAGGGGATGTATATACTGTATAGGATGTATATACTGTGTGTGTGGGATGTATATACTGTATAAGATGTATATACTGTGTGTAGGGGATGTATATTCTGTATAGGATGTATATACTGTGTATACGGGGATGTATATACTGTATAGGATGTATATACTGTTTGTGGGGGATGTATATACTGTGTGTAGGGGATGTATATACTGTATAGGATGTATATACTGTGTGTGTAGGGGATGTATATACTGTGTGTGGGGGATGTATATACTGTATAGGATGTATATACTGTGTGTGGGGATGTATATCCTGTATAGGATGTATATACTGCGTGTGGGGGATGTATATGCTGTATAGGATGTATATACTGTGTAGGGGATGTATGTACTGTATAGGGTGTATATACTATGTGGGGGATGTATATACTGTGTGGGATGTATATGCTGTGTGTAGGGGATGTATATACTGTATAGGATGTATATACTGTGTTGGGGGGATGTATATACTGTATAGGATGTATATACTGTATAGGATGTAAATACTGTGTGTAGGGGGATGTATATACTGTATAGGATGTATATACTGTTTGTGGGGGATGTATATACAGTATAGGAAGTATATACTGTGGGTGTAGGGGGATGTATATACTGTATAGGATGTATATACTGTGTGTAGGGGGTGTATATACTGAATAGTATGTATATACTGTGTGTAGGGGATGTATATACTGTATAGGATGTATATACTGTGTGTGTAGAGGATGTATACTGTGTGTGGGGGATGTATGTATTCTGTATAGGATGTATATACTGTGTGGGGGGATGTATATACTGTGTGGGATGTATATGCTGTATGTAGGGGATGTATATACTGTATAAACTGTCTGTGTAGGGGATGTATATACTGTATAGGATGTATATACTTTGTGTAGGGGGATGTATATTCTGTATAGGATGTATATACTGTGGGTGTAGGGGATGTATATACTGTATAGGATGTATATACAGTGTGTGTAGGGGATGTATATACTGTATAGTATGTATATACTGTGTGTAGGGGATGTATATACTGTATAGGATGTATATACTGTGTGTGTGTGGGGAATGTATACTGTGTGGGGATATATACTGTGTGTGGGGATGTATATATACTGTATGGGATGTATATACTGTGTGTGTGGGATGTATATACTGTATAAGATGTATATACTGTGTGTAGGGGATGTATATTCTGTATAGGATGTATATACTGTGTATAGGGGGATGTATATACTGTATAGGATGTATATACTGTTTGTGGGGGATGTATATACTGTGTGTAGGGGATGTATATACTGTATAGGATGTATATACTGTGTGTGTGGGGGATGTATATACTGTGTGTGGGGGATGTATATACTGTATAGGATGTATATACGGTGTGTGGGGATGTATATTCTGTATAGGATGTATATACTGCGTGTGGGGGATGTATATGCTGTATAGGATGTATATACTGTGTAGGGGATGTATGTACTGTATAGGATGTATATACTATGTGGGGGATGTATATACTGTGTGGGATGTATATGCTGTGTGTAGGGGATGTATATACTGTATAGGATGTATATACTGTGTTGGGGGGATGTATATACTGTATAGGATGTATATACTGTATAGGATGTAAATACTGTGTGTAGGGGGATGTATATACTGTATAGGATGTATATACTGTTTGTGGGGGATGTATATACGGTATAGGAAGTATATACTGTGGGTGTAGGGGGATGTATATACTGTATAGGATGTATATACTGTGTGTAGGGGGTGTATATACTGTATAGTATGTATATACTGTGTGTAGGGGATGTATATACTGTATAGGATGTATATACTGTGTGTGTAGAGGATGTATACTGTGTGTGGGGGATGTATGTATTCTGTATAGGATGTATATACTGTGTGGGGGGGATGTATATACTGTGTGGGATGTATATGCTGTATGTAGGGGATGTATATACTGTATAAACTGTCTGTGTAGGGGATGTATATACTGTATAGGATGTATATACTGTGTGTAGGGGGATGTATATTCTGTATATGATGTATATACTGTGGGTGTAGGGGAATGTATATACTGTATAGGATGTATATACAGTGTGTGTAGGGGATGTATATACTGTATAGTATGTATATACTGTGTGTAGGGGATGTATATACTGTATAGGATGTATATACTGTGTGTGTGTGGGGGATGTATACTGTGTGGGGATATATACTGTGTGTGGGGATGTATATATACTGTATGGGATGTATATACTGTGTGTGGGGGGTGTATGTATTCTGTATAGGATGTATATACTGTGTGGGATGTATATGCTGTGTGTAGGGGATGTATATACTGTATAAACTGTGTTTAGGGGATGTATATCCTGTATAGGATGTATATACTGTGTGTAGGGGGATTATATACTGTGTGTGGGGATGTATGTATTCTGTGTGGGATGTATATGCTGTATGTAGGGGATGTATATACTGTATAAACTGTCTGTGAAAGGGAATGTATATACTGTATAGGATGTATATACTGTGTGTAGGGGGATGTATATTCTGTATAGGATGTATATACTGTGGGTGTAGGGGGATGTATATTCTGTATAGTATGTATATACTGTGTGTAGGGGATGTATATACTGTATAGGATGTATATACAGTGTGTGTGGGGGATGTATATACTGTATAGGATGTATATACTGTGTGTAGGGGATGTATATACTGTATAGTATGTATATACTGTGTGTAGGGGATGTATATACTGTATAGGAAGTATATACTGTGTGTGTGGGGGGGATGTATACTGTGTGGGGATATATACTGTGTGTGGGGATGTATATATACTGTATGGGATGTATATACTGTGTGTGTGGGATGTATATACTGTATAAGATGTATATACTGTGTGTAGGGGATGTATATTCTGTATAGGATGTATATACTGTGTATAGGGGGATGTATATACTGTATAGGATGTATATACTGTTTGTGGGGGATGTATATGCTTTGTGTAGGGGATGTATATACTGCATAAACTGTGCGTGTAGGGGATGTATATACTGTATAGGATGTATATACTGTGTGTAGGGGATGTATATACTGTATAGGATGTATATACTGTGTGTGGGGGATGTATGTATTCTGTGTGTGGGGGATGTATGTATTCTGTGTGGGATGTATATGCTGTATGTAGGGGATGTATATACTGTATAAACTGTCTGTGTAGGGGATGTATATACTGTATAGGATGTATATACTGTGTGTAGGGGGATGTATATTCTGTATAGGATGTATATACTGTGGGTGTAGGGGGATGTATATACTGTATAGGATGTATATACAGTGTGTGTAGGGGATGTATATACTGTATAGTATGTATATACTGTGTGTAGGGGATGTATATACTGTATAGGATGTATATACTGTGTGTGTGTGGGGGATGTATACTTTGTGGGGATATATACTGTGTGTGGGGATGTATATATACTGTATGGGATGTATATACTGTGTGTGTGGGATGTATATACTGTATAAGATGTATATACTGTGTGTAGGGGATGTATATTCTGTATAGGATGTATATACTGTGTATAGGGGGATGTATATACTGTATAGGATGTATATACTGTTTGTGGGAGATGTATATACTGTGTGTAGGGGATGTATATACTATATAGGATGTATATACTGTGTGTGTAGAGGATGTATATACTGTGTGTGGGGGATGTATATACTGTATAGGATGTATATACTGTGTGTGGGGATGTATATTCTGTATAGGATGTATATACTGCGTGTGGGGGATGTATATGCTGTATAGGATGTATATACTGTGTAGGGGATGTATGTACTGTATAGGATGTATATACTATGTGGGGGATGTATATACTGTGTGGGATGTATATGCTGTGTGTAGGGGATGTATATACTGTATAGGATGTATATACTGTGTAGGGGATGTATGTACTGTATAGGATGTATATACTATGTGGGGATGTATATACTGTGTGGGATGTATATGCTGTGTGTAGAGGATGTATATACTGTATAGGATGTATATACTGTGTTGGGGGGATGTATATACTGTATAGGATGTAAATACTGTGGGTGTAGGGGGATGTATATACTGTTTAGGATGTATATACTGTTTGTGGGGATGTATATACAGTATAGGAAGTATATACTGTGGGTGTAGGGGGATGTATATACTGTATAGGATGTATATACTGTGTGTAGGGGGTGTATATACTGTATAGTATGTATATACTGTGTGTAGGGGATGTATATACTGTATAGGATGTATATACTGTGTGTGTAGAGGATGTATACTGTGTGTGGGGGATGTATGTATTCTGTATAGGATGTATATACTGTGTGGGGGGATGTATATACTGTGTGGGATGTATATGCTGTATGTAGGGGATGTATATGCTGTATAAACTGTCTGTGTAGGGGATGTATATACTGTATAGGATGTATATACTGTGTGTAGGGGGATGTATATTCTGTATAGGATGTATATACTGTGGGTGTAGGGGGATGTATATACTGTATAGGATGTATATACAGTGTGTGTAGGGGATGTATATACTGTATAGTATGTATATACTGTGTGTAGGGGATGTATATACTGTATAGGATGTATATACTGTGTGTGTGGGGGGGATGTATACTGTGTGGGGATATATACTGTGTGTGGGGATGTATATATACTGTATGGGATGTATATACTGTGTGTGGGGGGTGTATGTATTCTGTATAGGATGTATATACTGTGTGGGATGTATATGCTGTGTGTAGGGGATGTATATACTGTATAAACTGTGTGTTTAGGGGATGTATATCCTGTATAGTATGTATATACTGTGTGTAGGGGGATTATATACTGTGTGTGGGGATGTATATATACTGTATGGGATGTATATACTGTGTGGGGGATGTATATACTGTGTGGGATGTATATGCTGTGTGTAGGGGATGTATATACTGCATAAACTGTGCGTGTAGGGGATGTATATACTGTATAGGATGTATATACTGTGTGTAGGGGATGTATATACTGTATAGGATGTATATACTGTGTGTAGGGGGATGTATATACTGCATAGGATGTATATACTGTGTGTAGGGATGTATATACCGTATAGTATGTATATACTGTATAGGATGTATATACTGTTTGTGGGAAATGTATATACTGTAAAGGATGTATATACTGTGGGTGTAGGGGGATGTATATACTGTATAGGATGTATATACTGTGTGTAGGGATGTATATACTGTATAGTATGTATATACTGTATAGGATGTATATACTGTGTGTGTGGAGGATGTATACTGTGTGGGGATGTATATATACTGTATGGGATGTATATACTGTGTGTGGGGGATGTGTACTGTGTGGGGATGTATATATACTGTATGGGATGTATATACTGTGTGTGGGGGATGTATATACTGTATAAACTGTGCGTGTGGGGGATGTATATACTGTATAGGATGTATATACTGTGTGTAGGGGATGTATATACTGTATAGGATGTATATACTGTGTGTAGCGGGACGTATATACTGTATAGGATGTATATACTGTTTGTGGGGTATGTATATACTGTATAGGATGTATATACTGTGGGTGTAGGGGGATGTATAGACTGTATAGGATGTATATACTGTATAGGATGAATATACTGTGTGTGTGGGGGATGTCTACTGTGTGGGGATGTATATATACTGTATGGGATGTATATACTGTGTGTGGGGGATGTATGTATTCTGTATGGGATGTATATACTGTGTGGGATGTATACTGTGTGTGGGGATGTATATATACTGTATGGGATGTATATACTGTGTGTGGGGGATGTATGTATTCTGTATAGGATGTATATACTGTGTGGGGGGATGTATATACTGTGTGGGATGTATATACTGTGTGGGATGTATATACTGTGTGGGGGGATGTATATACTGTGTGGGATGTATATACTGTGTGGGATGTATATACTGTGTGGGGGGATGTATATACTGTGTGTGGGGATGTATATACTGTGTGGGATGTATATACTGTGTGGGGGATGTATATACTGTGTGGGATGTATATACTGTGTGGGGGATGTATATACTGTGTGGGATGTATATACTGTGTGGGATGTATACTGTGTGTGGGGATGTATATATACTGTATGGGATGTATATACTGTGTGTGGGGGATGTATGTATTATGTATAGGATGTATATACTGTGTGGGGGGATGTATATACTGTGTGGGATGTATATACTGTGTGGGGGGATGTATATACTGTGTGTGGGGGATGTATGTATTCTGTATAGGATGTATATACTGTGTGGGGGGATGTATATACTGTGTGGGATGTATATACTGTGTGGGGGGATGTATATACTGTGTGTGGGGGATGTATGTATTCTGTATAGGATGTATATACTGTGTGGGGGGATGTATATACTGTGTGGGATGTATATACTGTGTGTGGGGGATGTATGTATTATGTATAGGATGTATATACTGTGTGGGGGGATGTATATACTGTGTGGGATGTATATACTGTGTGGGGGATGTATATACTGTGTGTGGGGGATGTATGTATTCTGTATAGGATGTATATACTGTGTGGGGGGATGTATATACTGTGTGGGATGTATATACTGTGTGTGGGGGATGTATGTATTATGTATAGGATGTATATACTGTGTGGGGGGATGTATATACTGTGTGGGATGTATATACTGTGTGGGATGTATATACTGTGTGGGGGGATGTATATACTGTGTGTGGGGGATGTATATACTGTGTGGGATGTATATACTGTGTGGGGGGATGTATATACTGTGTGTGGGGGATGTATATACTGTGTGTGTGTGGGGAATGTATACTGTGTGTGTGTGGGGGATGTATATACTGTGTGTGTGGGGGATGTATATACTGTGTGTGTGGGATGTATGTATTCTGTATAGGATGTATATACTGTGTGGGATGTATATACTGTGTGTGGGGGATGTATATACTGTGTGGGGCATGTGACGGGATATATTCGGAGTTTCCCGCCTTCTCCACCAGGGGCCGCTCGCGCGTTCACTCCTCGCACATGCGCGTTGCGGGAATCCGGGGCCGCGCACGTCATCATCCGCTGAGAGACGGGAGCGCGCGGGACGTAAAGTTCGTGAAAAAGAGCGGAACTAGAACTGGAGAAAGAGAAAAAGAGCGGAACCTGAGCGGTACCGGAGCGGTACCGGAGGAGGACAGTGACCGGTATGTGAGGAGGAGGAGGACAGTGACCGGTATGTGAGGAGGAGGAGGAGGACAGTGACCGGTATGTGAGGAGGAGGACAGTGACCGGTATGTGAGGAGGAGGAGGAGGACAGTGACCGGTATGTGAGGAGGAGGAGGACAGTGACCGGTATGTGAGGAGGAGGAGGAGGACAGTGACCGGTATGTGAGGAGGAGGAGGACAGTGACCGGTATGTGAGGAGGAGGAGGAGGAGGAGGACAGTGACCGGTATGTGAGGAGGAGGAGGACAGTGACCGGTATGTGAGGAGGAGGAGGAGGAGGACAGTGACCGGTATGTGAGGAGGAGGAGGAGGAGGACAGTGACTGGTATGTGAGGAGGAGGAGGAGGACAGTGACCGGTATGTGAGGAGGAGGAGGAGGACAGTGACCGGTATGTGAGGAGGAGGAGGAGGACAGTGACCGGTATGTGAGGAGGAGGAGGACAGTGACCGGTATGTGAGGAGGAGGAGGAGGACAGTGACCGGTATGTGAGGAGGAGGAGGAGGACAGTGACCAGTATGTGAGGAGGAGGAGGAGGACAGTGACCGGTATGTGAGGAGGAGGAGGACAGTGATCGGTATGTGAGGAGGAGGAGGAGGACAGTGACCGGTATGTGAGGAGGAGGAGGAGGACAGTGACCGGTATGTGAGGAGGAGGAGGACAGTGACCGGTATGTGAGGAGGAGGAGGACAGTGACCGGTATGTGAGGAGGAGGAGGACAGTGACCGGTATGTGAGGAGGAGGAGGACAGTGACCGGTATGTGAGGAGGAGGAGGAGGACAGTGACCGGTATGTGAGGAGGAGGAGGAGGACAGTGACCGGTATGTGAGGAGGAGGAGGAGGACAGTGACCGGTATGTGAGGAGGAGGAGGACAGTGACCGGTATGTGAGGAGGAGGAGGACAGTGACCGGTATGTGAGGAGGAGGAGGAGGACAGTGACCGGTATGTGAGGAGGAGGAGGAGGACAGTGACCGGTATGTGAGGAGGAGGAGGAGGACAGTGACCGGTATGTGAGGAGGAGGAGGACAGTGACCGGTATGTGAGGAGGAGGAGGAGGACAGTGACCGGTATGTGAGGAGGAGGAGGAGGACAGTGACCGGTATGTGAGGAGGAGGAGGACAGTGACCGGTATGTGAGGAGGAGGAGGAGGACAGTGACCGGTATGTGAGGAGGAGGAGGACAGTGACCGGTATGTGAGGAGGAGGAGGACAGTGACCGGTATGTGAGGAGAAGGAGGAGGACAGTGACCGGTATGTGAGGAGGAGGAGGACAGTGACCGGTATGTGAGGAGGAGGAGGACAGTGACCGGTATGTGAGGAGGAGGAGGAGGACAGTGACCGGTATGTGAGGAGGAGGAGGAGGAGGAGGAGGACAGTGACCGGTATGTGAGGAGGAGGAGGAGGACAGTGACCGGTATGTGAGGAGGAGGAGGACAGTGACCGGTATGTGAGGAGCAGGAGGAGGACAGTGACCGGTATGTGAGGAGGAGGAGGAGGAGGAGGACAGTGACCGGTATGTGAGGAGGAGGACAGTGACCGGTATGTGAGGAGGAGGAGGACAGTGACCGGTATGTGAGGAGGAGGAGGAGGACAGTGACCGGTATGTGAGGAGGAGGAGGAGGACAGTGACCGGTATGTGAGGAGGAGGAGGACAGTGACCGGTATGTGAGGAGGAGGAGGAGGACAGTGACCGGTATGTGAGGAGGAGGAGGAGGAGGACAGTGACCGGTATGTGAGGAGGAGGAGGAGGACAGTGACCGGTATGTGAGGAGGAGGAGGAGGACAGTGACCGGTATGTGAGGAGGAGGAGGAGGACAGTGACCGGTATGTGAGGAGGAGGAGGACAGTGACCGGTATGTGAGGAGGAGGAGGAGGACAGTGACCGGTATGTGAGGAGGAGGAGGAGGACAGTGACCGGTATGTGAGGAGGAGGAGGACAGTGACCGATATGTGAGGAGGAGGAGGAGGACAGTAACCGGTATGTGAGGAGGAGGAGGACAGTGACCGGTATGTGAGGAGCAGGAGGAGGACAGTGACCGGTATGTGAGGAGGAGGAGGACAGTGACCGGTATGTGAGGAGGAGGAGGAGGAGGAGGACAGTGACCGGTATGTGAGGAGGAGGACAGTGACCGGTATGTGAGGAGGAGGAGGACAGTGACCGGTATGTGAGGAGGAGGAGGAGGACAGTGACCGGTATGTGAGGAGGAGGAGGAGGACAGTGACCGGTATGTGAGGAGGAGGAGGACAGTGACCGGTATGTGAGGAGGAGGAGGAGGACAGTGACCGGTATGTGAGGAGGAGGAGGACAGTGATCGGTATGTGAGGAGCAGGAGGAGGACAGTGACCGGTATGTGAGGAGGAGGAGGAGGACAGTGACCGTTATGTGAGGAGGAGGAGGACAGTGACCGGTATGTGAGGAGGAGGAGGACAGTGACCGGTATGTGAGGAGGAGGAGGAGGACAGTGACCGGTATATGAGGAGGAGGACAGTGACCGGTATGTGAGGAGGAGGACAGTGACCGGTATGTGAGGAGGAGGACAGTGACCGGTATGTGAGGAGGAGGACAGTGACCGGTATGTGAGGAGGAGGAGGAGGACAGTGACCGGTATGTGAGGAGGAGGAGGAGGACAGTGACCGTTATGTGAGGAGGAGGAGGAGGAGGACAGTGACCGGTATGTGAGGAGGAGGAGGACAGTGACCGGTATGTGAGGAGGAGGAGGAGGACAGTGACCGGTATGTGAGGAGGAGGAGGAGGAGGACAGTGACCGGTATGTGAGGAGGAGGACAGTGACCGGTATGTGAGGAGGAGGAGGAGGACAGTGACCGGTATGTGAGGAGGAGGAGGACAGTGACCGGTATGTGAGGAGGAGGAGGACAGTGACCGGTATGTGAGGAGGAGGAGGAGGAGGAGGACAGTGACCGGTATGTGAGGAGGAGGAGGAGGAGGACAGTGACCGGTATGTGAGGAGGAGGACAGTGACCGGTATGTGAGGAGGAGGAGGACAGTGACCGGTATGTGAGGAGGAGGAGGAGGAGGAGGACAGTGACCGGTATGTGAGGAGGAGGAGGAGGACAGTGACCGTTATGTGAGGAGGAGGAGGAGGACAGTGACCGGTATGTGAGGAGGAGGAGGACAGTGACCGGTATGTGAGGAGGAGGAGGAGGACAGTGACCGGTATGTGAGGAGGAGGAGGAGGAGGACAGTGACCGGTATGTGAGGAGGAGGACAGTGACCGGTATGTGAGGAGGAGGAGGAGGACAGTGACCGGTATGTGAGGAGGAGGAGGACAGTGACCGGTATGTGAGGAGGAGGAGGAGGACAGTGACCGGTATGTGAGGAGGAGGAGGAGGACAGTGACCGGTATGTGAGGAGGAGGACAGTGACCGGTATGTGAGGAGGAGGAGGAGGACAGTGACCGGTATGTGAGGAGGAGGACAGTGACCGGTATGTGAGGAGGAGGAGGAGGACAGTGACCGGTATGTGAGGAGGAGGAGGAGGACAGTGACCGGTATGTGAGGAGGAGGAGGAGGACAGTGACCGGTATGTGAGGAGGAGGAGGAGGACAGTGACCGGTATGTGAGGAGGAGGAGGAGGACAGTGACCGGTATGTGAGGAGGAGGACAGTGACCGGTATGTGAGGAGGAGGAGGACAGTGACCGGTATGTGAGGAGGAGGACAGTGACCGGTATGTGAGGAGGAGGAGGACAGTGACCGGTATGTGAGGAGGAGGAGGACAGTGACCGGTATGTGAGGAGGAGGAGGACAGTGACCGGTATGTGAGGAGGAGGAGGACAGTGACCGGTATGTGAGGAGGAGGACAGTGACCGGTATGTGAGGAGGAGGACAGTGACCGGTATGTGAGGAGGAGGACAGTGACTGGTATGTGAGGAGGAGGAGGACAGTGACCGGTATGTGAGGAGGAGGAGGACAGTGACCGGTATGTGAGGAGGAGGAGGACAGTGACCGGTATGTGAGGAGGAGGAGGAGGACAGTGACCGGTATGTGAGGAGGAGGAGGAGGACAGTGACCGGTATGTGAGGAGGAGGACAGTGACCGGTATGTGAGGAGGAGGACAGTGACCGGTATGTGAGGAGGAGGAGGAGGACAGTGACCGGTATGTGAGGAGGAGGAGGAGGACAGTGACCGGTATGTGAGGAGGAGGAGGAGGACAGTGACCGGTATGTGAGGAGGAGGAGGAGGACAGTGACCGGTATGTGAGGAGGAGGAGGAGGACAGTGACCGGTATGTGAGGAGGAGGAGGAGGACAGTGACCGGTATGTGAGGAGGAGGACAGTGACCGGTATGTGAGGAGGAGGAGGAGGACAGTGACCGGTATGTGAGGAGGAGGAGGAGGACAGTGACCAGTATGTGAGGAGGAGGACAGTGACCGGTATGTGAGGAGGAGGAGGAGGACAGTGACCGGTATGTGAGGAGGAGGAGGAGGACAGTGACCGGTATGTGAGGAGGAGGAGGAGGACAGTGACCGGTATGTGAGGAGGAGGAGGACAGTGATCGGTATGTAAGGAGGAGGAGGAGGACAGTGACCGGTATGTGAGGAGGAGGAGGAGGACAGTGACCGGTATGTGAGAAGGAGGAGGAGGACAGTGACCGGTATGTGAGGAGGAGGAGGAGGACAGTGACCGGTATGTGAGGAGGAGGAGGACAGTGACCGGTATGTGAGGAGGAGGAGGACAGTGACCGGTATGTGAGGAGGAGGAGGAGGACAGTGACCGGTATGTGAGGAGGAGGAGGAGGACAGTGACCGGTATGTGAGGAGGAGGAGGAGGACAGTGACCGGTATGTGAGGAGGAGGAGGACAGTGACCGGTATGTGAGGAGCAGGAGGAGGACAGTGACCGGTATGTGAGGAGGAGGAGGAGGACAGTGACCGGTATGTGAGGAGGAGGAGGAGGACAGTGACCGGTATGTGAGGAGGAGGAGGAGGACAGTGACCGGTATGTGAGGAGGAGGACAGTGACCGGTATGTGAGGAGGAGGACAGTGACCGGTATGTGAGGAGGAGGAGGAGGACAGTGACCGGTATGTGAGGAGGAGGAGGAGGACAGTGACCGGTATGTGAGGAGGAGGAGGAGGACAGTGACCGGTATGTGAGGAGGAGGAGGAGGACAGTGACCGGTATGTGAGGAGGAGGAGGAGGACAGTGACCGGTATGTGAGGAGGAGGAGGAGGAGGACAGTGACCGGTATGTGAGGAGGAGGACAGTGACCGGTATGTGAGGAGGAGGAGGAGGACAGTGACCGGTATGTAAGGAGGAGGAGGAGGACAGTGACCGGTATGTGAGGAGGAGGAGGAGGACAGTGACCGGTATGTGAGAAGGAGGAGGAGGACAGTGACCGGTATGTGAGGAGGAGGAGGAGGACAGTGACCGGTATGTGAGGAGGAGGAGGACAGTGACCGGTATGTGAGGAGGAGGAGGACAGTGACCGGTATGTGAGGAGGAGGAGGACAGTGACCGGTATGTGAGGAGGAGGAGGAGGACAGTGACCGGTATGTGAGGAGGAGGAGGAGGACAGTGACCGGTATGTGAGGAGGAGGAGGAGGACAGTGACCGGTATGTGAGGAGGAGGAGGAGGACAGTGACCGGTATGTGAGGAGGAGGAGGAGGAGGACAGTGACCGGTATGTGAGGAGGAGGAGGAGGACAGTGACCGGTATGTGAGGAGGAGGAGGAGGACAGTGACCGGTATGTGAGGAGGAGGAGGAGGAGGAGGACAGTGACCGGTATGTGAGGAGGAGGAGGAGGACAGTGACCGGTATGTGAGGAGGAGGAGGAGGACAGTGACCGGTATGTGAGGAGGAGGAGGAGGACAGTGACCGGTATGTGAGGAGGAGGAGGAGGAGGACAGTGACCGGTATGTGAGGAGGAGGAGGAGGACAGTGACCGGTATGTGAGGAGGAGGAGGACAGTGACCGGTATGTGAGGAGGAGGAGGACAGTGACCGGTATGTGAGGAGGAGGAGGACAGTGACCGGTATGTGAGGAGGAGGAGGACAGTGACCGGTATGTGAGGAGGAGAAGGAGGACAGTGACCGGTATGTGAGGAGGAGGAGGACAGTGACCGGTATGTGAGGAGGAGGAGGACAGTGACCGGTATGTGAGAAGGAGGAGGAGGTCAGTGACCGGTATGTGAGGAGGAGGAGGAGGAGGAGGACAGTGACCGGTATGTGAGGAGGAGGAGGAGGACAGTGACCGGTATGTGAGGAGGAGGAGGACAGTGACCGGTATGTGAGGAGGAGGAGGAGGACAGTGACCGGTATGTGAGGAGGAGGACAGTGACCGGTATGTGAGGAGGAGGAGGAGGACAGTGACCGGTATGTGAGGAGGAGGACAGTGACCGGTATGTGAGGAGGAGGAGGAGGACAGTGACCGGTATGTGAGGAGGAGGAGGAGGACAGTGACCGGTATGTGAGGAGGAGGAGGAGGACAGTGACCGGTATGTGAGGAGGAGGAGGAGGACAGTGACTGGTATGTGAGGAGGAGGAGGAGGACAGTGACTGGTATGTGAGGAGGAGGAGGAGGACAGTGACCGGTATGTGAGGAGGAGGAGGAGGACAGTGACCGGTATGTGAGGAGGAGGACAGTGACCGGTATGTGAGGAGGAGGAGGAGGAGGAGGAGGACAGTGACCGGTATGTGAGGAGGAGGAGGAGGACAGTGACCGGTATGTGAGGAGGAGGAGGACAGTGACCGGTATGTGAGGAGGAGGAGGACAGTGACCGGTATGTGAGGAGGAGGAGGACAGTGACCGGTATGTGAGGAGGAGGAGGACAGTGACCGGTATGTGAGGAGGAGGAGGACAGTGACCGGTATGTGAGGAGGAGGAGGAGGAGGAGGAGGACAGTGACCAGTATGTGAGGAGGAGGAGGAGGAGGAGGAGGACAGTGACCGGTATGTGAGGAGGAGGAGGACAGTGACCGGTATGTGAGGAGGAGGAGGACAGTGACCAGTATGTGAGGAGGAGGAGGACAGTGACCGGTATGTGAGGAGGAGGAGGAGGACAGTGACCGGTATGTGAGGAGGAGGAGGACAGTGACCGGTATGTGAGGAGGAGGAGGAGGACAGTGACCGGTATGTGAGGAGGAGGAGGACAGTGACCGGTATGTGAGGAGGAGGAGGACAGTGACCGGAATGTGAGGAGGAGGAGGACAGTGACCGGTATGTGAGGAGGAGGAGGACAGTGACCGGTATGTGAGGAGGAGGAGGAGGACAGTGACTGGTATGTGAGGAGGAGGAGGACAGTGACCGGTATGTGAGGAGGAGGAGGAGGACAGTGACCGGTATGTGAGGAGGAGGAGGAGGACAGTGACTGGTATGTGAGGAGGAGGAGGAGGACAGTGACCGGTATGTGAGGAGGAGGAGGAGGAGGACAGTGACCAGTATGTGAGGAGGAGGAGGAGGAGGAGGACAGTGACCGGTATGTGAGGAGGAGGAGGACAGTGACCGGTATGTGAGGAGGAGGAGGACAGTGACCGGTATGTGAGGAGGAGGAGGACAGTGACCGGTATGTGAGGAGGAGGAGGAGGAGGAGGACAGTGACCGGTATGTGAGGAGGAGGAGGAGGAGAAGGACAGTGACCGGTATGTGAGGAGGAGGAGGACAGTGACCAGTATGTGAGGAGGAGGAGGAGGAGGAGGAGGACAGTGACCGGTATGTGAGGAGGAGAAGGACAGTGACCGGTATGTGAGGAGGAGGAGGACAGTGACCGGTATGTGAGGAGGAGGAGGACAGTGACCGGTATGTGAGGAGGAGGAGGACAGTGACCGGTATGTGAGGAGGAGGAGGAGGACAGTGACCGGTATGTGAGGAGGAGGAGGAGGAGGACAGTGACCGGTATGTGAGGAGGAGGAGGAGGAGGAGGACGACAGTGACCGGTATGTGAGGAGGAGGAGGACAGTGACCGGTATGTGAGGAGGAGGAGGACAGTGACCGGTATGTGAGGAGGAGGAGGACAGTGACCGGTATGTGAGGAGGAGGAGGACAGTGACCGGTATGTGAGGAGGAGGAGGACAGTGACCGGTATGTGAGGAGGAGGAGGACAGTGACCGGTATGTGAGGAGGAGGAGGACAGTGACCGGTATGTGAGGAGGAGGAGGACAGTGACCGGTATGTGAGGAGGAGGAGGACAGTGACCGGTATGTGAGGAGGAGGAGAACAGTGACCGGTATGTGAGGAGGAGGAGGACAGTGACCGGTATGTGAGGAGGAGGAGGAGGAGGAGGACAGTGACCGGTATGTGAGGAGGAGGAGGAGGACAGTGACCGGTATGTGAGGAGGACAGTGACCGGTATGTGAGGAGGAGGACAGTGACCGGTATGTGAGGAGGAGGAGGACAGTGACCGGTATGTGAGGAGGAGGAGGACAGTGACCGGTATGTGAGGAGGAGGAGGACAGTGACCGGTATGTGAGGAGGAGGAGGACAGTGACCGGTATGTGAGGAGGAGGAGGACAGTGACCGGTATGTGAGGAGGAGGACAGTGACCGGTATGTGAGGAGGAGGAGGACAGTGACCGGTATGTGAGGAGGAGGAGGACAGTGACCGGTATGTGAGGAGGAGGAGGACAGTGACCGGTATGTGAGGAGGAGGAGGACAGTGACCGGTATGTGAGGAGGAGGAGGACAGTGACCGGTATGTGAGGAGGAGGAGGACAGTGACCGGTATGTGAGGAGGAGGAGGAGGACAGTGACTGGTATGTGAGGAGGAGGAGGAGGACAGTGACCGGTATGTGAGGAGGAGGAGGAGGACAGTGATCGGTATGTGAGGAGGAGGACAGTGACCGGTATGTGAGGAGGAGGAGGAGGAGGACAGTGACCGGTATGTGAGGAGGAGGAGGAGGACAGTGACCGGTATGTGAGGAGGAGGAGGAGGACAGTGACCGAAATGTGACGAGGAGGAGGAGGACAGTGACCGGTATGTGAGGAGGAGGAGGAGGAGGACAGTGACCGGTATGTGAGGAGGAGGAGGACAGTGACCGGTATGTGAGGAGGAGGAGGACAGTGACCGGTATGTGAGGAGGAGGAGGACAGTGACCGGTATGTGAGGAGGAGGAGGACAGTGACCGGTATGTGAGGAGGAGGAGGACAGTGACCGGTATGTGAGGAGGAGGAGGACAGTGACCGGTATGTGAGGAGGAGGAGGACAGTGACCGGTATGTGAGGAGGAGGAGGACAGTGACCGGTATGTGAGGAGGAGGACAGTGACCGGTATGTGAGGAGGAGGAGGAGGACAGTGACCGGTATGTGAGGAGGAGGAGGACAGTGACCGGTATGTGAGGAGGAGGAGGAGGAGGAGGAGGAGGACAGTGACCGGTATGTGAGGAGGAGGAGGACAGTGACCGGTATGTGAGGAGGAGGAGGACAGTGACCGGTATGTGAGGAGGAGGAGGAGGAGGAGGAGGACAGTGACCGGTATGTGAGGAGGAGGAGGAGGACAGTGACCGGTATGTGAGGAGGAGGAGGAGGAGGAGGAGGACAGTGACCGGTATGTGAGGAGGAGGAGGACAGTGACCGGTATGTGAGGAGGAGGAGGACAGTGACCGGTATGTGAGGAGGAGGAGGACAGTGACCGGTATGTGAGGAGGAGGAGGACAGTGACCGGTATGTGAGGAGGAGGAGGAGGAGGAGGACAGTGACCGGTATGTGAGGAGGAGGAGGAGGACAGTGACCGGTATGTGAGGAGGAGGAGGAGGAGGAGGAGGACAGTGACCGGTATGTGAGGAGGAGGAGGACAGTGACCGGTATGTGAGGAGGAGGAGGACAGTGACCGGTATGTGAGGAGGAGGAGGACAGTGACCGGTATGTGAGGAGGAGGAGGAGGACAGTGACCGGTATGTGAGGAGGAGGAGGAGGACAGTGACCGGTATGTGAGGAGGAGGAGGAGGACAGTGACCGGTATGTGAGGAGGAGGAGGAGGACAGTGACCGGTATGTGAGGAGGAGGAGGAGGACAGTGACCGGTATGTGAGGAGGAGGAGGAGGACAGTGACCGGTATGTGAGGAGGAGGAGGAGGACAGTGACCGGTATGTGAGGAGGAGGAGGAGGACAGTGACCGGTATGTGAGGAGGAGGAGGAGGACAGTGACCGGTATGTGAGGAGGAGGAGGAGGACAGTGACCGGTATGTGAGGAGGAGGAGGAGGACAGTGACCGGTATGTGAGGAGGAGGAGGAGGACAGTGACCGGTATGTGAGGAGGAGGAGGAGGACAGTGACCGGTATGTGAGGAGGAGGAGGAGGACAGTGACCGGTATGTGAGGAGGAGGAGGAGGACAGTGACCGGTATGTGAGGAGGAGGAGGAGGACAGTGACCGGTATGTGAGGAGGAGGAGGAGGACAGTGACCGGTATGTGAGGAGGAGGAGGAGGACAGTGACCGGTATGTGAGGAGGAGGAGGAGGACAGTGACCGGTAAGTGAGGAGGAGAAGGAGGACAGTGACTGGTATGTGAGGAGGAGGAGGAGGACAGTGACTGGTATGTGAGGAGGAGGAGGAGGACAGTGACCGGTATGTGAGGAGGAGGAGGAGGACAGTGACCGGTATGTGAGGAGCAGGAGGAGGACAGTGACCGGTATGTGAGGAGGAGGAGGAGGACAGTGACCGGTATGTGAGGAGGAGGAGGAGGACAGTGACCGGTATGTGAGGAGGAGGAGGACAGTGACCGGTATGTGAGGAGGAGGACAGTGACCGGTATGTGAGGAGGAGGAGGAGGACAGTGACCGGTATGTGAGGAGGAGGAGGAGGAGGAGGAGGACAGTGACCGGTATGTGAGGAGGAGGACAGTGACCGGTATGTGAGGAGGAGAAGGAGGACAGTGACCGGTATGTGAGGAGGAGGAGGAGGACAGTGACCGTTATAGGAGGAGGAGGAGGAGGACAGTGACCGTTATGTGAGGAGGAGGAGGACAGTGACCGGTATGTGAGGAGGAGGAGGAGAATAGTGACCGGTATGTGAGGAGGAGGAGGAGGACAGTGACCGGTATGTGAGGAGGAGGAGGAGGACAGTGACCGGTATGTGAGGAGGAGGAGGAGGACAGTGACCGGTATGTGAGGAGGAGGAGGAGGACAGTGACCGGTATGTGAGGAGGAGGAGGAGGATAGTGACCGTTATGTGAGGAGGAGGAGAGGACAGTGATCGGTATGTGAGGAGGAGGAGGACAGTGATCGGTATGTGAGGAGGAGGAGGAGGACAGTGACCGGTATGTGAGGAGGAGGAGGAGGACAGTGACCGGTATGTGAGGAGGAGGACAGTGACCGGTATGTGAGGAGGAGGAGGACAGTGACCGGTATGTGAGGAGGAGGAGGAGGATAGTGACCGGTATGTGAGGAGGAGGAGGACAGTGACCGGTATGTGAGGAGGAGGAGGAGGAGGACAGTGACCGGTATGTGAGGAGGAGGAGGAGAATAGTGACCGGTATGTGAGGAGGAGGAGGAGGACAGTGACCGGTATGTGAGGAGGAGGAGGAGGACAGTGACCGGTATGTGAGGAGGAGGAGGAGGACAGTGACCGGTATGTGAGGAGGAGGAGGAGGACAGTGACCGGTATGTGAGGAGGAGGAGGACAGTGACCGGTATGTGAGGAGGAGGAGGAGGACAGTGACCGGTATGTGAGGAGGAGGAGGACAGTGACCGGTATGTGAGGAGGAGGAGGAGGACAGTGATCGGTATGTGAGGAGGAGGAGGAGGACAGTGACCGGTATGTGAGGAGGAGGAGGAGGACAGTGACCGGTATGTGAGGAGGAGGACAGTGACCGGTATGTGAGGAGGAGGAGGACAGTGACCGTTATGTGAGGAGGAGGAGGAGGACAGTGACCAGTATGTGAGGAGGAGGAGGAGGACAGTGACCAGTATGTGAGGAGGAGGAGGAGGAGGACAGTGACCGGTATGTGAGGAGGAGGAGGAGGACAGTGACCAGTATGTGAGGAGGAGGAGGAGGACAGTGACTGGTATGTGAGGAGGAGGAGGAGGACAGTGACCGGTATGTGAGGAGGAGGAGGACAGTGACCGGTATGTGAGGAGGAGGAGGACAGTGACCGGTATGTGAGGAGGAGGAGGAGGACAGTGACCGGTATGTGAGGAGGAGGAGGAGGACAGTGACCGGTATGTGAGGAGGAGGAGGAGGACAGTGACCGGTATGTGAGGAGGAGGAGGACAGTGACTGGTATGTGAGGAGGAGGAGGACAGTGACTGGTATGTGAGGAGGAGGAGGAGGACAGTGACCGGTATGTGAGGAGGAGGAGGACAGTGACTGGTATGTGAGGAGGAGGAGGACAGTGACCGGTATGTGAGGAGGAGGACAGTGACCGGTATGTGAGGAGGAGGAGGACAGTGACCGGTATGTGAGGAGGAGGAGGACAGTGACTGGTATGTGAGGAGGAGGAGGACAGTGACCGGTATGTGAGGAGGAGGACAGTGACCGGTATGTGAGGAGGAGGAGGACAGTGACCGGTATGTGAGGAGGAGGAGGAGGACAGTGACCGGTATGTGAGGAGGAGGAGGAGGACAGTGACCGTATGTGAGGAGGAGGAGGACAGTGACCGTTATGTGAGGAGGAGGAGGACAGTGACCGGTATGTGAGGAGGAGGAGGACAGTGACCGGTATGTGAGGAGGAGGACAGTGACCGGTATGTGAGGAGGAGGAGGACAGTGACCGGTATGTGAGGAGGAGGAGGAGGACAGTGACCGGTATGTGAGGAGGAGGAGGACAGTG